>NC_028361.1:8558095-8595902 GCF_000741045.1 Vigna radiata var. radiata | reverse complement strand
TGAGTTCTGTAATCGATTACAGGACCCTGTAATCGTTTACACGAACAATAATAGGAATTTGGACATCCTGTTCAACTGAAGGCGCCACCAGTTTCAACGTGGAGGACCACTCTGGACCACTAATTTATATGAGTGTTCATTGACTGATTAATTGTTCCTTCAATTTTACTTGGTTGTATAAATATTAAAACTAAAACGACAAACATTCATTAGTGCCTTTGTAGTTGGGTGTATGACTGTGAAATATAATACGCATAAGTTTAATATGAACGTGTAATATAACACTCATACATTCAAACAAGAATTAGAAATAAACTTCGAAATTGCGATATTGAAATTAAGTAATGAAAACATTACAATATTCAGCTTGAAGTTCCAAATGGAAGAAAATACATATAAAGACAAAATTCAAACTAGGAAGTGAAATGATAAAATGGGTTCTGAATGTTTCCAACTTGTGGAAGTCGGTTCTCAATATTGCCAAGTCTTGCTTCTACGTTGTCCAATCTTGTACCAACATACGTCTTCAGTTGCTCAATGCGTTCTATAACATCATCAAGTGTTGTAGAAGAAGTCGGTTGATCATGATGCTGCACTTGTGTGCGTTCTCTCTGTTGGTTGTCTGCGTCCTCTTTGTGTACCCACATTCCATCTACATTTTGGACATAACCAAAGGATGTTATTTTGTCATATCCCACTAATTGTTTGTCCATTATATCTGTAATTGGATCATCACTTATGTCCACATCCTCAAGTAGGTACACACACCACCTAAAAGGTGTCATAGCAATTCGTTGAACATGATCTTTTCTCAACAAACGATTCATTCCAATAATATAAGATGAATCCAAAGAAGTACGAACCCTCCACTACAAGACTTAAAGAAAACATTGTTAATATTAACAACAAATTATCCAACTAAATAAAAGTAAGAAACTTTATCTTACCTTTGGGATTTCGGAAGCCATTCCAACTGAACACAAAATCAAAACACCAAAGAGGCCAAATATCAATAGTGAGAAGCGAAATGAGAAGCGAGATGATACACAAAAACCCCTAAACAAAAACCCCTAAACAAAAACCCCTTAGGGTTTACAAAAATAAAATTAACCCCTAAACAACAACATTATAATGAGAAGCGAAATGATACACAAAAACCCAAAACACCAAAACGCGAGAATGCCAGCAAATGACCAAACAAAGACGAAGCCCAACCAAACCAAAAACGACATACCCACACTACGAGCTTACCTTCTCAATGATCGCCTTCCCCTGCTTGAGATAAAACCAAAGTAACGCAACAATGGAGATGGTGGCAAACGAAAGACGAAGGGACCTGTTGGAGAGAAAACGAAACTGTTCACAGCAAAAGTGAAAGACGAAAACGAAACCGCCAAATCCAAATTCATATTCAATATTTCATTATACCACTTCTACCCCCGTCAGTTTATTACAAAAGCTTTTTCAATTTAAAATAAATAACTCAATAGAAATTTGACACCTAGACGGTGTCAAATTTGTGTCAAATGTGGGTGTTAAACAAATATTTTCCTAATAATTATGGGGTGCAGTGAGTAAAAGACCAACACGTATTACCATTCATAAACAATTTGCTGAAAATTGCAGAAAAATCTGGATCACTGTTAATTTTGGGCGCAATCCTAATATTTTAAATGCTCTGTAATTAAGTCCCACACTATACCATTTTTTCAATGTGGTTCTATGTGTATTTACGATGGTCTACAATATTGTATGAGAAATAATATTTTGATATACAATTTTTTTACATTTATTTAATATTATTATTTTTTATTTTAAAAAAATATAAATATTTTTTTATAATAATTACATTTTTATAATATTTGTTGAATAAATGTAAATCTATGTTATCTTATCATTATATTTAAAGGTTATATTTAAAAGAACGGTAAGTAGTGGTTTGTCTTTTAAAATGTGAATGTCATAAAAAGGCTTATGTTGGTGGTAAACTTATAGTTAGTGATGGCAAAAAAAATTGAAGACATAGGTATCTGTGGATAAAATCTGTGGTGGGTAATTACTATCCTTATTTGTGGGTAATGGACAGTAAATATTTTAATATCTGTTTCTAAATTGGTTAGATACAGATAGTATATTACTTGACTCGTAGGTATCCGTTACCCGCAAAAAATAAAATAAAAAAAATAATTTCTATATATTTTAATTAAAAATAAAATAAAATTATATTTTATTAAGTTAAATTTAATTAAAAATAAATTTTAATTTATATTTAATTTAATTTAATTTATATCATTATATATATATATATATATATATATATAAATATATATTGTAATTTTATTTAAATTTTATTTTAAAATTTATAAAATATATTTTTTTTATTTTTTGCGGGTATCTGCGAGTACGTGCAGATTTTAAAATATCCGCGAATATTTTCTATACAGGTATTCGATAGGTAGCGAGTTGAGTAGCGAATAGAATTTTATCTAGCAAGTTGAATTGTGAATAGACACTATCTATGCTCCATCCGTTGCTATCCTTAGTTATAACATACTTTAGTTATAACATACTTGAGTGATTTTCTTCCAAACATGGTAAATGATGATCACTTTTTTGTAGTTTCATGAATTGAAGTTTATTTACACTGATCACATGCAAAAATTTTAGAATTAATAAGATATTGTCTGCTTTAGCTAAATCTGAATTTATACCATGACACACTTTTACATTCATTTGACACATAATACAAGGGTGAAATGGTTCAAAAAGTGTAAAGTTTGTAATTTTTCAAGAAAGAAGAGAGTAAAAAAGTAAGAAAAGATAATGTCAAATAAATGTAAAAAAATTTAGGTGTGTCAAAAAGTCATTTATCTTTTTAGTACTACTTAAAAAAACCTCTTATCTATATAAACTCATAACTATATCCATGTCTTGTGTGTTTTATCTCATCTAAGACTTTGTTTGTAGCGGAGATATTATTAAAGGAAAAAGTTTTTTTAACAAATATTTTTTAACAACTTTTTTACAACGTTTACATGGTAGTTTATGATTGGCCAAATTCAGATATTTTTTTAAACATAAATTCAAACAGATCAATAAAATAATGACAGCGTGTATTATTGTCATAAAAATGATGATATTTTAACAACTTTTTTTACAATGGAACACCTGACATCACTTTATTGATCTATTTGAATTTATCTTTAAAGAAATATTTAAAACGAACCTATAACAAACTCCTACGTATATATTGTGAAAAAACCGTTAAAAAAGTGTTACTAAAAATTTTTACTCATATAAAAACTAGAATGTTCCCATTACAGTTCGTGTTCGTTCTCCTTCACAAAGTTTTCAAGTCTGAGTCCCAATGCTGGTTAAAGCGTGGTGTCAGTGTTGGATCAAAAAGCCTCAGCTTCTCTCCTTGCTCAGACCCATAACAACTGTTCCACACACGTTTCTTCCTACTGATTATGTCTACCTAAAGAACAGCGAACTCCACGCTCTCATAAAACGCAGGGATCTCAACGCTGCACTTTCACTGTTCTACAACATGCCATTGCATGACACTGTCACCTACAACTTGATGATTTCCGGGTTCCGCGAGCAACCGGAACGCGCTCTTCGTTTCTACGCTGAAATGGGTTCGCTTGGAATAGGAGAAAGCTCGACCACACTCTCCTCTGTTGTAGCGGTTTGCACCAAGGCCGCTTTTTTCAGAGAGGGTGTTCAGGTGCATTGTAGGGTGGTCAAGCTCGGATTTTCATGCAACGTGTTCGTTGGTGGTGCACTTGTTGGGTTTTACATGCGTATGGGGCTAAGTGGGGTGGCACTGGAATTGTTTGATGAGTTGCCGGAACGAAATTTAGCTGTCTGGAATGTGATGCTGCGTGGGTTGTGTGAGCTGGTTCGTGTGAAACTGGAAGACTTGTTGGGGTTTTACTCTCGGATGCGTTTTGAAGGTGTGGAGCCAAATGGCGTTACGTTTTGTTATTTGCTTTGGGAATGTGGTAATCAGAGACGGTTGCATGAAGGAAAGACGATTCATGGGTGCGTTTGGAAGGTGGGTTTGGTGGAACCGAACGTTTTTGTTGCCAATGCTTTGGTGGATTTTTACTCTGCGTGTGGATGTTTGGTTGGTTCAAGGAAGTGTTTTGAAGCCATAGAAAATGAGAATGTTATTTCGTGGAACTCGTTGGTTTATGTTTATGCTGAAAACAGTTTGTTGTGTGAGGCTTTTGAGGTGTTTAGTATCATGCAGTTGTGGGGGCAAAGGCCATCAATTCGTTCATTGGTGGGTTTTTTGAATTTATGCAGTAGAAGTGGAGAGCTTTGTTTTGGGAAGCAGGTACATTGTCTTGTAATGAAGATGGGTTTTGATGAAGGGAGTGTGCATGTTCAGTCTGCTTTGATTGATATGTATGGAAAGTGCAGAGACATTGAGGGTTCTATGGCTGTATTTGAATGCCTTCCGAAGAGAACTTTGGAGTGTTTCAACTCATTGATGACCTCTTTGTCTCATTCTGAAGCCGTTGAGGACATGGTTGAATTGCTTCGTTTAATGGCCGATGAGGGTCTTGTGCCGGATGAAGTAACCATATCAACCACACTGAAGGCATTGTCAGTGTCTGCTTTATCAAGTTTTACGGGTTCCCAGTCATTGCATTGTTATGCATTAAAATCTGGACTTGGAGAAGATGCTGCAGTTGCCTGTTCCCTCATGGATGCATATTCAAGATGCGGGCATGTGGATCTTTCTCATCGAGTTTTCGAGAGTCTTCCTTCTCCAAGTGCTATTTGCTTCACATCCATGATCAATGCGTATGCTCGAAATGGAATGGGAAAGGAAGGAATTGCAGTGCTTCAGGCTATGATTGAGAGGGGACTAAAGCCAGATAAAGTTACCTTCTTATGTGCTCTAAGTGGTTGTAACCATACAGGACTAGTTGAGGAAGGAAGGGTAGTTTTTGAGTCGATGAAATCTCTTCATGGGGTCGATCCAGATCGCCGCCATTTTTCTTGCATGGTCGATCTTTTATGCCGCGCAGGACTTCTCTATGAAGCTGAAGAGTTGCTTCTACAGGCACCAGGAAAAAGAGACTGCTTTATGTGGAGCTCTTTGCTTAGAAGTTGCAGGGTCCACAAGAATGAAGAGGTTGGAACAAGAGCAGCACAAGTCTTACTTGAGCTAGATCCGGATGACCCTGCAGTGTGGTTGCAGGTTTCTAATTTTTATGCTGAAATAGGAAAATTTGAGGAAGCAAGGCAAATCAGAGAAGTTGCTCTAGCAAGGAAGATGTCTAGGGAGATTGGTCATAGTTTAATTGAGATAAGGCAGTGACGGGAAAATAGCGTTCCTGAATTGATGAAGCTTTTGGCACATTATTCACACACGATAAGACAATCATGTCAATTTGCTGAGCTGATGGAGATGTTTCCTGGGATAGTAAGGTCTTGTCTATTTGGGCAATCCTACAATCTAAGGTAAAGGTTTCCTTTGGGAGGAGTTCTTGGTGTGAGCATGCCAAATAAATGAAGGTCGGCATTTGCATTCCCATGTTTAGTGTAACTAACTGGCAGCTTACAAAAATAGAAAAATATTTTCCCTCTTTCGTGTACCGTATGTTATTATGCCTTTATACTAGAGCAATTTGAGACAGTAGCATATGCAAAATAGAATCTTAGATTATATATCATTCCCTTCTCTTTCAGGGCGGCAAAGTGGGATAGTGCAACGGTGAATATTACTTGTGACTTTTGTAATTGGTTGATGAGTAAAGAAAAATACTACAAAAATATTTTTCCTTGTACTTTAAGTGTGGGCATGTAGAAATTGTTGCACGTTCTGACATAGAAGAACTTAAAAGCTTGGAGTCCTTTGACATAGAAGAAGAAACTGAGGTAGAAGAACTTTCTGACATCCCTTCATGGAGAAGCGAGCATGGTGGTAAAGTTCTTGTTAATATTGATAGCTTTGGTGCTGCTGGTGATGGAAAATCTGATGATACTGAGGTAACTTCCTTCATTATAGTTGTTGAAATATTTATTATATACCAGGTCTTGCAAATGCATAACACTATTTTTTACTCTTCTGTTTTGCTCAAGAAGCACTTTCATTCATTTGACAACGTTGAACAGAGACAAATTCTTTTGCTGAGCTAATCAATCAGGTCAGGCATTATCGCAGACCAGATCATTCTGTAATTATGTTTTGTCCATTGCTTTTCATGATTATCAGGCTTTGCAAAAAGCATGGGGAGTTGCATGCTCTACACCAAAATCTGTTTTTTTAATTCCTCAAGGTCGCCGTTACCTAGTCAAAGCAACAAAATTCAAAGGGCCTTGTGCAGACAAGCTCATCATCCAGGTAATCAAACACAAATATATAGATTTAACAATTGTCCTGTGATTATTGACGTAGTATCTGCATTTCTAGATTGATGGTACATTGGTTGCCCCTGATGTGCCTAAGAACTGGGATCCAAAACTTCCACGGGTTTGGCTTGATTTTTCCAAATTGGATAAAGCTGTTTTCCAAGGTTCTGGAGTCATTGATGGCTCAGGAAGTAAATGGTGGGCAGCATCTTGCAAAAAGAACAAGTCAAATGTAACTTTTTGCAAAAAGTGGTCTTGTTTATTTTACAAGTTTATGAAACCTTAATGATAACTTTCTGATTTTCCTCCTATGTTTTGCCACAGCCTTGCAAAGGTGCACCAACAGTAAGAACCGCTTTCTTAACCTTGCTTGTAATCTATTTTCAAAGAGAAGGTTTTGCAAGATGTGAAATCAAGTTCATCAAATAATAAAGTATTTTAACATTGAGGGGATCATTGCAGGCACTTACAATTGATACAAGTACATCCATAAAGGTAAAAGGACTGACAATCCAGAATTAATGGAGTTAAAGGTGTCAGCACCTGGAGACAGTCCAAACACTGATGGAATTCATATTAGTGAATCAACAAATTTCATATTCCAAGACAGTAAAATTGGAACAGGTTCTGAACTCGGTGTTCTTCCTCATCTTAAAGTTCCATTTTGCTGAACAATAGAAACAGTAGTGTGGTTTACCCTTAACAGACTTTGTAACAAAGAAACACAGTAGCTAACTTGGAAAAGGAATTTTAAACACACACAAAAAGAATAAAGAAAAATGAAAAATGAACTTTACTCTTGTGCTTAGATTTCTGCCATTTATATACAAATTAAAAATGAAGGATACTGACCAGTTATGTTTTTGCGCTTTCATCATAATCGCACGCACTATATTCAGGGGATGATTCCTTATCAATTGTCAATGCTAGCTCTAATATCAAAATGAAGAGAATTTACTGTGGACCAGGACATGGAATCAGGTATCATCTATTCTTCATGCCCCCATTTAATTTAAAATTACACGGCACACTTTCTTTGCCACATTAGAGTTTATATAGCATACCTTCATCCACAAAATTGTCATAACCTTTTAATGTACAAATGAACTTTTTCTATCGTTTCAATTTTCCCTTGTCTCTTGAACAAGCGTGAGTTACATGAAACATACATGATGATTTCATTATTTCAATCAGTTACTTTAAATATTTTTCCTTTTCTTTCTTTGATCAAATCAAAGTGTCTGGAACACTTTAATGAGTAAGGTAGTTCATACCTTTTTCTAACTCTTGTTTTGTTATTCAGCATTGGAAGTCTTGGGAAAGGCAACTCAACTGGCATCGTCACGAAAGTGATTTTGGATACAGCAGTTCTTAGGGAGACTACCAATGGTCTCGGGATTAAGATAAGACTTGGCAGGTAAGTAGTATTCTTAGGTATTTAGATGTCAAAATGAATTTAATTCATGAGCTAATCTAGCTTATCAGATCTTGAGGTGAAAAAAAATTAATTTCTGTAAATGTAGGTCTAACTGTATGTACCTCTCTTCGTTCCGACAGAGTGCCAAAAGAAAAACGGCAAAGCCACCTAACTGCTTTCGGAATAAAACGAGTCAAGGGAAAACAATTGATAATTTTATCATGTGACCTTAATATCTGGTAACTGGAAAGAGATTCTGAAAAGGAAAGTTTCCGTGTATGACACATGACCTACAAAACAATTCATATTTTTTTAGTATAAGCATTAGATGCATGCAAATATATGCAGTAGGAAAAATCCCCTTGCATTTTGAAATTGTGGAAAATACTATATTGGGGAATGGCTCACTGATGTTTTTCTTTATTTTGCTCCCACATAGGGAGGTTGTGGATATGTTCGAGGGGTGCGTTTTCAGAATGTGAGAGTTGGAAAATGTGTCCAACCCCATTCTCATAGACCAATTTTACTGTGATTCACCATCCATTTGTCCGAACCAGGTACAGCCTACCAGTTTTCTCTTTCAAAGCTTTTAATTTATATGCCAAAATTACACAATTAAATTTCATAGATTAGACTAATTGTATCATTATGAAATGATAAGTTACAGTTATTTTATCTCTTCTAACAATGATCTTATTATGTTATGAGTTCCCTGCAATTGCTTCAGAAATAAATGTTCTTCTTGATGAGTTACTTAGAACAACACTAGGCACAGTGGTGGGAGGATCATGCTTTGGATTACCCTTTTCGACTATGACATTCAGTTCCACTACAACACTGCAACAGCAAGATAAAATGGATGAGAAACTTCAAAAAGTCTACAAAGACACCACAAAGATAAGTAACATTAATTTCATCGTGCATGCAAACAGAAAATGGAAAATAAAAAGCATGGATTGTGTATATAGGAAAGTAATCAATCACCTCTAGCACATTGTTAGAAAAGAATGTAGTATTAGCTAATGTAATCAGAACTGAAGCAGAAGTTTGACATGATTATTGTTGTTCAGAAAGGTGGGATGGGAAAGAATGAGTGTAAACTAAGGTGATGATGACTTTTTGAAGGCAATAAAATGTAGATTCCGAAAGAACAAAATAAAATAGGTGTGGCACTCACTGTTTATAAGTAAAATTTAGAGTGCACAAGATGCTTTGCTTTATTCTTTTATGTGAGTGCAGAAGGAATTTGATGACTATATAAGAAGAGAAAGGTTAATAGAACAGACAAAAACAATATACGCTATTCACAGCATTTCCTACTTTTTCTTAATGCTAAATTCAGTTTGAATGACAGTATAATTTTTAATTAAAACTTCCTATGTTGTTATTTATAAGTCTATTACAGCTAAATAGTATTTTCTGGCCATTATTTCACTGTGTATAAAATATCCTTTCTACTACACTTTTCTTAATGAATTTCTCAAAATATTTTCATTTAATAACAATTTAATTTTATTCACTCATTAATAGTTTTTTTTTTCTTCATGAGTGTCCATTTCGTCCATAAAATAATATTTTTTAAATATTAAAAAAATAAATTTATGAAATATTTATTTATAAAAAATTTGATTAGATTATTCCGTCTGTTTCATATTGATTTGTTAATTTATTGGATTTTTATAAATAAAAAATAAATAATTAACCTTATATGGAATTAACTGGATAAATTTGATCTGATGCATTTTTTATATGAATGAGTTTACTTATAAATAAAATTGATAAATAAGTTCAATAAAATGAGTGATATAAAAATTAGTATGTAAATTCACAATTTTCAATATATAAAAATTAGTATGACTAAAAGAAATATTATATTTCATTTTGAACTACGTTTGTAAATAGCGTTCACAATTTCTTTATATACTACATTTTTGTAAATGAATTATAACGTGTTTAGTTGCATAAAACAGTAAATAAGGTTTCAATATCTATGCAATTTCTTATCTAAATTTTAATTGTTTACGAAATAATTCATATTCAGGTACAAAATCAAATGACATGTTTCTTCTTACCAAAATAAAAAAATTTCGTTAGCTAAGAGGTTACTCAAATATTTAACATAATAAAAGTTTAAATAATTAATAAAAGTTCATTTATACTCTCACATATTTGAAATGAGTAGAGACACTATTTTACAATGTTTTAATGCACTATGCCCTTAACTTGAAGGCTATGCTATCCTAAGGTGCTGTTAGATGAAAGGATCTTATCAACGTCCAATGAGAAATCATAGCATAGATCAAATTGTCGAATCGGAAAAATTGAAGTGTTATCATATACCTTTGTATCAACTAAATTCACGAGTTGGAGATAAGCGGACTCGAACCGCTGACATCCACCATAGGGTAAACCACTATGTCTCAGGCCCCGACTGATTCTGTCATAGAGGCCAACGGTAGACAATAACTCCCCCCAAACACAGCTCACAACTTTCATCGTACTGTGCTCTCCAAAGAGCAACTCTTCTCAAAATATCAAAAGATGTTGAGTTGAAATCCCATTCTAACTAAGGATTCTTGTGGTTCCGGAAGATCCAGCTAGAGGAGAACTGGTACTGGTTTTTAAGAATAAGTGATTGTCCTTCTCCGACCCTTACTGTCCAACCTGAGAGAGGATAGCTAATGCGTTCCGCTGGGTTTTCTTTTATAAGAAAAAGCGTTTTAATTTTTTAACGAGTCTTCTTGAAGTATGGCCTAACAACAAAATGAAAATGTATAATATATTAAAAAAAGAACCTTTTAATCAACAGAATTTTAGAAGTGATTTGAATTAGATGAATTACACCACAATATATCGTTTTAATAAAATTAATACAAATGAACTACTCTGAATTAATATTTAATCACTTAAATTATCTACATCATTCAAATGATAATCAATAAATGTATTATTTTAAAATATATATTCAATTTCATAAATTATTCAATTCAGTTTTTTAAAACAAAATCTAAATAACATTTTTCTTATGCAAATGCCGTTGTTTTAACAAACCTAGTTATTTAGGGACGAGATAAGTAATTTCTTTTTTTACTCAATTTAATATTTTAAGCATGCTATTTTTCTCAATTCAAATACTTTTGAAATTACCATTTTTAATGTTGAATTAAGTATTTACTCAAATGGCCTTTGTTTTAGATTTTTGACAATCCTATCAATGCCTAATGATCCGGGTTGAGCTGATGTGTCCACTACATTATCGTCTTCATCTTCATGGTAGTCATCATAATCTTCTTCATCCGCAGGAAAGTCGTCACTAGAATAACTATTTTCAAAGTTTGCAGTTGAAGCTTCTGGGTCATTTTCTTTGACTGACATGCTAAATGCTGGATGAGAGTGCTCCAACGCCTGTGAAGCAATCTCAAATTCCTCTACCCTCTTCAACAAACAATCAGGACCAAGATCATATTCATCCACCAGCAAAGCTTTGCTAGATTCAATTGCATGCTTCCACAGAGATAACATTTTTGGACTTGTGTTCACCACATTGTTGTCGCCATGATTAGTTTGGTTGTCATCCGTCTCACCTGATGTCAAAACATTACCATGTCACTCAGCATATGTTCAACTGATATTTTACCAATATCAAACAAAGAGACAAAAAATATTATATATCATTAACAATGTGGTGATTATAACAGACAACAGTGAAGCAGTATAACAGACAGCAGTTGAATAATCAACGACCGAATATAGTATGTTTATCATCAAAGCTTCTTAGGAAAATGGTTATTGGGGTCATCACATTTGTAACTTAGAGGACAAAGAGAGAGAAAGCTTAATCTCAATGCAATGAAAAATCATCCGGGTAAAATTAGTTACCTTCTCATATAAAATAACCTAAGGAAGGTAATTACAGAAGGAATTTCAAAGAACTTCAATAGATCAGATGCATCTCCACGTGTTTGTCTCGTTTGAAAACCATAAACTAAACCAACGGTAAAACTTCTTTCCTTAATTTCTTCAAAGTATCCCTATATAAAGGTGCCCAAGCAATTGTACAAGCATCCCTATAACATAAAATCTACTAAACTCGAGGTTAATTGAACTATACCCAAAACAAGCAATTAGCTCGACAAAATTCATGAAACCTCGAAGCAATGCCTTTCTAATGTGTTTCTGTTAATAGTGATTCCTGAAATTTACATAATAAACTCCATTGAAATACATAGAGAGAGCTTTGAGTGCTTGTTGGAATATTATCAGCCGGGGAATTGCATTAAATGCATGTTTTAAGAACAACCCATTTCTTTCCAAGAGCCAGGATTGCTTACAATAACCCTACGTTTTATGTATCTATTTTAGGATTATATTGGAAACTACCATTTTTTAACGTTCCTTACACTTCTCCTTATATTATACACAAACATGTCTGCATACGGTTATTGATTTCACAAGAGTTAAATTGGGACATGACATTCACAAACATAATGGTTCAACAAAATTTACTTTCCGTAACACGTACCTGAATTTTCTGGATTCCCTATAAAACCAGCTTTTGAAGGTGTAAAAACTGGAACAGGTTGCTGGTACCTTGATTTCCAATCTTTGCCCCTCCACATCAATATCTGTTCGTCATCAAAAGACAACAGCACACAAGGTACCAAATCCTGCCAACACAAGACTATCAAAACGCATGCAGCACAGGATTCTATCTCAAATTATTGTGGCAACACCTAAACTGAACATGACCTTGTGTTATTATGAACAAATATATCAAAGACTTTAAAGAAAGTCCAATGCATAATTTGTTTGCAATAATAAATTGTTACAAGTCCCTCATTATGCCTAGAGCTGATACTGAAGGATGGGCTGGAACCCCAATTAAAAAAAAAAGATTAAATGACTGAGATTTTGTCGGACTTGCCTAAGAAATTATCTTTTAATATTATTTAATTTCATTTTAGATTTCTTAAAACTAGATGAAGACAAGGTTGTCATTCATTAAGTTTTTATATTTAATATATAAGATTTGTTGAAGATATAACTGTTGGATTAACAAACAAAATATATTAGATTTTCATGTTTTTTTTTATATTAAATAAAAGTCAGGTTGACTAATAGGATAAATCTGTTTTATCCCATATAGGTACTATCTTTCATCAGTTTATCCACTGATAGTTTCTCTTTTGCTCATGTTCCATAAATACGTTTATTTACATATGAATAAAATTATGTCCTCTGCACATACAATTCCTGTGACCAGCTCGAACAGGTTCAAAGTGGAGTGGGTGAAAATGCTCTGCATACCTCAACAGGATTGTTGAAGCAACTCATTCAGGAATCTGCCACAGTTTGTTTAAAGAGGTTGTCAAGGATGCAATTGCATCATGCACTGATGTATATGATGCTGAAATCCAGAAAGTAGTAAGAAAAGCCGCACATGGCCAACAACTCATAGGGGAAGTTTCTATGTCTTTTGCAAACAAGGCAGTAGCGAAGATATTAATTAATTACATAAAACGTGCCTAAGCTGGAAATCGTAGAGTCTGTAAAAGAACAAAAGAAGATGCTAGCTTTCAACAACTTAGTTGTAAATAAGTTGGTGGAGGACATTATAGGGTAGCCAAGTTAGATTTCAACTTAAGAACCCGTGAAAGAAGAGGACATTACAGAAAGTGAGGATGACGACTGGGAGTCGCTTCAGACACTCAAGAAAATAAGACCAATTGAAGATCTTACGGAAAAGTTGGGAAAATCTGGTTAGACAGAAATTACTCTTAAAGATTATATTCCTAAAAGGGATAGGCCTGACCTTTACAAGAAATACTTTATGTCTAACTGGTGAAGTGACAAGGGTTCCAGTTGGTGCTCAGATCACCAAAAAGAAGGATATTCTGAGCATCTTCTTCCAAATCAGTTTGCTGGGATTCTGGGATTGAGTGATAATGAAATAGTGGAAGTGCACAGAGGTCTAGTTGAGTAAGCTTTTAGGCAACAAGCTGATGTCATTTTGGCTATGGAAGGTAGACAAAGGCCAGGTTGGAGCAGCTCTATAAACTCCAGAAGCAAGTACGCTACCTCCAGAGTATGTTCAGAAAATAATAAAGATAAGACTGCTGTAACTCAAGGTAGGTTCAATATGAAACAAATAAGGAAACTCAAGGAAGCCAATGTCGATTTAGACAGTATGGTATCTGAGAACTTGAGAGAGATCCTATTCGAAAAAACTGTTGATAATATTTTCCTGTCTGGTACTGGAGAGTTTAGTGATGAGGAGTACGTAAAAAGATCCCATCAGATCTACATTAACAAGATGAAGCAGATGGGTTGTTTACGAGCTTGCAAAAAGTAGACTGTCCAACTTGCTCATTCAGGCAAGTGTCTCTACTGAGACAGAAATCACAAGGGAGTGGTTTCTTCATTGACTTGCTGGCTAGTCAAATTCATGGGAAGTGCCAGAATAGCTTACTGAATACATGGATAGCAATCCGGTTCCTGAGAATCTGTCTTGCTTATGCAAATAAATGATTCCACAGCTGCTGCTCTCGAGGAGATTTGGGACATTTAAGTCATGAACAAAAGAAATTATGATATTACTTTCAACTCAAAATTTTAAGATAATACGTCTATGGATTTTTTCTTTATAAATGTTGTTTTTCTTGCCTACTTTTACCCAATGTGGACTCCAACTCTCACTCTCAGTGTTTTTATGACTTCCTTCAACACTTTGAATTCCTTTTATTGACTAGATACCCAGAAAAGATATCAAAATTGTTTCTTATGAGCATAGCTAGTAAGGCACAAAAAGAACAAAGCAAGCCACCACAGCAAACAGGGAGCAAAAGGAACATGTTGATATACAAAGCCTATCATGTTGATACCTTGAGTTTGGCACCAATTTTCTTGTAATCACTAGGATCCAATCCCTTGCAGTTAACTTTCACCAAAATACTTCCTTCAAAAGCATCTCTGACATCCTTTACAAGGGATGTATATACTCCATTTTTTGCTGTAACATTATAGAAGTAAATTAGAAGTATAACTTTAGAAATAAAAGCCATAACTCATGTCTTAAATTAATGTTTAATAACCTAAAATCAAGAATGTAATATCAACAAAAATTCAAAATTGGAGAAAGTTGTGGAATAAATATACAGATCAGAAAAAAAAAATCAAACATGATGACAGCCTAACCATTTTTACTTTAGTAGATTTTAATTGTCTTTCCTTCACTATGAGATTTTGGACTAGTGTTATCTTCAACATCTTACTCTACTAACTAGGAATATTTCATCTTGAAAGGCCCATAGTGATGGAAACCCATGTAGAACCCATGTAGGGAACTCCATTCAAAGGAGTTTCAGCTTAAGCTAAGACTAAGAAAGAGAAGTTGAAGAAAAACTTTTAAGAACTTTTCTTGATTTCTTTCTCTAAATCTTAGAAAGATTCTCTTCTCATATGTTCATATGTTGTTTTGTAAGATGCACAAAGGCACTGTCCAGCAAGCTACTTTGGAAGCCCACTTGAGTCACATTCCAGCAGCTTGGTTGAAGAAGGAAGACTGGTGCCCAGCACCCTTCACCTCGCATTCCACATAAGAGTCCAAAACGCAAGCAGCTCCCACGTGCATCCAGCAAATTCCAAAGGAGCATCCAGCAGCTACAAGGACACCTTCCCACATGGCTGCTCATGTTTATCATAGCTAGCTACTTTTAGCTTGACCAGAACTTTGCTTCTCTTTAAATAGCTTGCTTCTTTGGTTGTATTGTACACCTTTGATTTGAATGAAGAATTGGTTTCTATTGATTCAGTCCAGAACGTTCTTCTAGTCGAAGGTCACCGAGAGAGAGCTTGAGAGTTTCCTCTAGCCTCTCTCCCTGGTTAGGCTTCCATTCCTAGCATTCCAGTTTCTCATCACCGAACATGACCTCTTGGAGTGTTCCTCCAATTCCTTTTGATTCCTCACATCTTCATTCCACCGAAGACACTTGCTCTTTCAATCTTTCTTCATTCCGCTGCATTCTTTCATCAATTCATTCACATAGCCAGCTGCTTGCATGGGTCATTCAGTTGTTGAATATAGAAGCAGCTGCGTCGGTGTCTATTTAGAGAAGAAGATCTGGTTGATTGCTTCCACCACCAGAATCAGCTGGATCATTCTTCCATCACATAGCATCCCACAGTCAAATATTTTTTTTTGAACATTGTGTGAACCCAAGAGAGAACGATAGAAATGAATTTATTGAACAACAAGAGAAAGAATTCTCCTATAAGGATTTCCCCTTCTCAAAGAGTTGTTTCTTCCCCTCAAACTTTTTAATTATTTGAATAAATCCTTTCACACAAATCCTAAACGAGGCTTGGGCTATGCTAATTTGGCAAAAAAGCTGCCCATTTTCTGGAATTCCACTATTGCACGTGTCCATAATTGAGTGCCACTATTCTAATCCATATCTTATTTCAAAGCAAATGCGGGTGAGTAATCCAAAACACCAATACTCTCACAACACAACATACCCATTGTCTTTAAAATGCTGCTGAAGAAATCAATATGTTTGCATAAGAAATGAAAATTTAATGGATTTGAATTTGAACAAGTTTCTATCATTCTTCTATAGTCACAAAAATCCAAGATTTGAGGACCCAGATTAAGTGTTGCATCTACCTATTCAATTTCTACTTCTATCATCTCTGCCACTAGGCCATTCTCTGTTGTCACTTATCCACATCCGCTTTTGTTTCTTTTTTTTCCAACAACCATTCCAAATTTCATTTTGTTTCTTGCTGTTCTGACATCCAACTCAATGTTAAAGAGCCATCAAAGATTGATAGACATAAACTAAGAAAAAGAAAAAAATTTCAGAACAGAGAAGAGGAAAAACAATTATCTTTTCCAAGTGTTTCCCCTACATATGCTCTAGTACTCTGGGTAATCTTTTAATCTTCGTTCTCCATATTTACTTTACTGGTTCCCTTAACTAAGCAGTTGCACTAACCCTAACTACGTTCCCTTCTTTTTAGTCCTAATACATAGTGTAGTGATATTCCAATATTACTGATAAATACCCTTTATTAGTTTGTTACGTTACGTGTCTATTAGGGAGTCGGGTAGGGTAGTTGGATGGGCTTGAGATAGTAGAAGAAATATCACATGTTGCCTATAAATAAAGAGGGAAGGTTGATAGAGAAGTTATCTTATGATTTTGAGAAAGGATGACAAGATTAAAGAATGGGGACTGGAGAGAACCCTGAACCCTTGAATATCTAGGTAAATCCTTCATTTTATTTTATCTTTTAATCCTAGCCAAAGGCTGCTACCACATTGGCACAACAATAAGGATCTGGGTTCCAAAAAAATATTCTTTACTTTGGATTCCGAAGCACTTCTATCAATTATTAATCCTAATGAACTCTGAAATTGCAGAACTCACACAAATATTAATGGCGCCAATTTATTTCCATGACCTTTAATACATATATCAAACTAAAGACTTCAAGTTTAGACAAAGTCTTGCCTCAACTTCTGTGACTTCAGTTGCTCTAGGCAAGAAAAATAAAGACAAAAGGGTACACTAAAATGTCAAATTTGTTCATGCTATGTGTGCATGTTCATGAGAAAGACAGAAATGAAACCCATTAGATGGTTACCTAATTTACAAATTGGTAAAAGGCTTTTTCCCTTCATCCGTAATTCATCAGCTTCAGCTTTTGTTAATCCTCCTGGAGCATCTTCTATAAGTTTTGGGTAAACAGGAGCAGCTGGCTTCCAGAGCATCACTGGATACTGTGGACGAGTTCTATAGTTGTAATTTCTGCCACGGAAAAGGTACACTACACCACCAGCTCGATGGATTATTTTCCCCCCTGTTTTCTCCTGTCATGGCATACAAAGTTTGACTAAAAATAGACAAGGCATTGATGAAATTTTTGTCAATATAACTATGAACAGAAGACTTTATTGAAGACAAGAAAATGCCTCAACTATGAAACGGAACCTGTCAGAACAGTTCGACTGAATATACCTTATTATTACTTAGATAAAAACTAAAAAACAATAATGTGAAAGAGAAGAAAGGCTACAATACAACAACTATCAAAGCCAGTCGCCCCTGTAAATGTAATCTCCTACTCACTCAAATAAAGCCAAATCATATGTGCACCAGTGATAAGACCAGTTATTTTGCCATTGGTGAATTTTAAAAAACTATCTAAGACAACAATTTCAAAACCACTGAAAAAATATTTACAGCTAAGAGCATCAACAATGCAATGAGTGCGTAAATGAGTTGCATATGTTAATTTTGTAGGGTCCACAATGCTACATGGATTTAAACACTTCATATAATAATTCACTAAGGTTGAGGTTGCTAAAGTAAGCGTTAACTTACTGAACCCAAACTAATAATTGAGAATCAAAGTCACGGCGACATATGCGGCAAAGATAAAATAAGATTTAAAACCTATCCCTAATTTAAGTTTATTCAATAGTGCCTAAGTTAAAATAATGAAAAATAATCTTTTAAAGAAACAGGCCATAGCGTGTTCTTATTTCTTGGTCATAATCCATGTCAACATGCCCAGGAATAATCTGGTGCAAATGGTGGTATTTGGTATCAATATGCTCAGAGATTAATCTGAATACATTCTGGTGTAAGAAATTTGCAATCACAAAATACGAATCAATCCTAAAGAAAAGAAAAGTGACACTGTACCTCAATATGATGACACACATTATCCATATCAACAGTTGGAACACCTAAACAACGAATTTTACAGACACGGCTACGCTTCCAATGTGAATGTACCAATTCCAGCATGTTATGCGTTAATCCATCCCTTCCAAGATTAACCTGCCGATTATCCGACATCATCGGCTTAACAAGCATTTGTATCTCCCACCTCTTCAGAGGCTCCCCGAGAATCTCTTCCCTCGTCTTACCCTCCTTCGGGAACTGCCCCAATGGAAACGGCCCCGGCATTTCCACGTGCTTCACGCCCTTCGTGCCAGGCGGTGGAGGATTGAACGAGTCGAACAACGGAATCTTCTTCTTTTTGCTCTTCAGCGGCGCCTTCCCCGTCCACGGCCGCGGCATCGTGGGCGGCGCGAACGGAAGAAACGCCGGCTCCCGAATCGCTATCGGCTTTGTCTTCGGCGTCTCCGAGTAGCTAAACTGGAACTCGAACGGTGCACCGGGGAGCAGGTACGACACGCCGGACTCACCAATAATGACGGACCGGTCCGCGTCGTCGGAGACGACTACGCCATCGTGTGGCACGGGCTTGTGATACTTGGAGTGGCGGTGGTATTTGAGGCCGGGATTCGGGGTCGGGGGTTGAGGAGGAGGGTTTTGGGATTTGCGGGGCGGGGGATACTTGGGGACGGGGATTGGCGGTGGTGGAGTGGCAGAGACTGCAGGAGTGCGGTCGGCGGGTGGCGGCGTTGATGGTAAGGAAGAGAAGAGGTTTCTCCCGACGGGAAGAGAGGAGGATAATGCAACTACAACCATTTGGAGGTTGGGACTTGAAAGCGAGAAAATTTGAAAGTGTGACTTTGCAGTGTGGTAGAAATTGACGATCCACGTAGATATCTGGTTCCCACCTCATTCCTTTCTTAAAATATCTGGGTGACGGGAGCTTCTTCCTCCACTTCTTTCTCTCTCTTCTTCTTATTTGTCCTATTCTTGAAAATTATCGTAAAAGATTAATGGATACTTAATCTAATTTGATTAAGAAATAGTATTGCATATCTTCTTTCACGGTGAATAAATATTCGTTCAAATAGCTTTACTGTAAATAAATAATTTTATCTTTTTGAATGCCTCTAATGTAGATGTATTCCTTAAAAAATTCATTTAAGTTCCTAGAAGTATAAAAAATCAATAATTACTTCGTATTATTAAGTTTTATAAAATTATTTCATTGTTAAAATATAATTTTAAAAACTAATTTAACGTAAACAGGTATAATATTTTGTTATTAAACTATAATAATTAGGAATCATTTTGTAAATTAGACATAGTCAGATACTAATGTTTTATTATTTCACTAAATTAACAATGTACCATACATTTAAGAATCAATTGATAATTTACCCTTTGTTTTAATCAATAGAGTGAACTTTGGTCCAAAGCAGTAAGTTTAAGACAAGCACAAGTGGATATAAAAATGTAAAACACTAGACCAACCTGAAAGGTGAGAAGCACAGTAGTTAGATGAATTCTTTTATGGGACATATATTACAAAAATAAATCACAAGAATCACCTGCAAGGGTAAGCCATCTGAACTTGTACACATTCATATACACTTAAATTGGAGTGAACAAATAGTAACAAAGATTACAATGCTAGCAAATAGAAAGGGGAAAAATAAAAAGGGAAAAGAACACAAGGGTGAAGACTGGAACGGCAACCGATCGAGTAACACAAGCAACTCCATTCACAAAGACTTAGAAATGTTTGAACATGTCCAATGATGACATGTGACAAGGAACCACAACTTCTATCGTGACATGGTGTAATGAAGGACCTCTTTCACTAAATTCCGGTTAAGAATGAATGCAACCGAGACGAAAAGTGACACCGCAGACTCCGAGCTTCTTTCATAGCTTCTGACTTTCAAGTAACTTGCAGTGACATGGATGCAATCACAATAGCATACTTTTAGTTTGTCTTTGCAAGCTTTCTAATCGGAGTTGGAATCATAGAAGTCACTAGGGCATGGAGTTACGACCTCTGATTCAAACAATTGCACTACTCGATGCATAGTGGGTCGATCTTCTGGACTTGAGGAGACACACTGAATAGCCACAGAGAGCAAGGCATCAAGGCTCTCCACTTGCACCCCATCACATAGTGGGTCAACAATTTCCCTCGGCCTATTTTCTGTAATTAGAAAATTCAACTGCAAAAATAGCAAATATGTTGAATTGGAGTATTGATCCACTACATTGGAATAGCAACATGATCGGCTTGCTAAATAATCACCTAAAAACTACGCAGCAGCTGTATATACTAAAACATAAAATTTGGCTCCTCTGAAGTGCACTGCACTATAAAGGGTATTGTGCGGAGTGATAACCATTTACTAGAAAACAATGCGTTGATATAGTGGGAAAATTTATGCATATGCTGAACCAATTACGAAATCGTTCAAACCCTCAGTTATTGGTTTTCCAGTGAATTATTATCACTCCACACTTTACTCTCTAAGTGTGGAATATCTTTTAAGAGAGCCAAGCCCAACAAGATGACAACAAATTTCAATTAATCACTCAACCCACTGTATGCTGATTATATTGGCAGCCATAAGGAAACCCATTGAACAACGTAAGTGTTATACTATCAAAGTTAACAAAAGATACCTTAATGGGTGTTTATATAAAAAAAATTAACATATTTAGTTATTCAAAAAACAAAAGAAAAATGGAGAGATCAAAACTTGTACTAAAATCTAATATTTAGGTAAATGACATACCCAACCAACAATATTGAGACCCTTTTCAATGAATGCTGCATCTGTTGGCCGCTTTCCACTCAGCACTTCAAGTGTCAACACACCAAAACTATACACATCAGACTTCTCAGTTGCTCTGCCACTTTGCATATACTCTGTCATGAAATAACAGATGCTTGGTTAGACAACCATGGAGTTAAAAGGAATGAAAAATGAAAGAAAAATGAAAGAAAAATTCAAAATAACTTCTCCATAGATAAAATTAGTTTATGCAAAAACTAATTTCTAGAAGTTTCCTTGTGTAATTTTTCTAATTTTTACTTTTAACTTGCACTATTATTAGCCTGTAGAGAAAGTCCATGTTATTTTTTCTTTTTACTTTTTCCCCTACAACAATGGAGCTTATGTGAAGTCAATCCTATGCACTACTTTATTCAAATTATTTTCTAAACAGAGTAGGAACAAAATTTGATTGTTTGACACCCATATTCTAATAACAGAAGCAAGATTTTAACACTAAGGCATTTATTCATAAAACCCATCATATAGAGTTTCGCATGCACTTACTACAGAAAGATAGTCATGTGAATTATTATATTATATGAACTGGCAACCTCTCTTCATACAAACGCTACATGACAAAAGAGATAACGGAGTACACGTCCATGCAGTTTAAAACATCCTAGTGACTAGTTCACACATACACTTAACCACAAAAGAACTTCATTAATAGTTTTAATGCTAAATACCACAACCATGCCCCCAGTGGTGATCAGAACTTCTACATTGCTTACCTGGAGCAAGATAACCAAATGTTCCAGCAACAATAGTGGTGATGTGCGATTCTTCATCCTCCAGAAGTTTGGCAAGTCCAAAATCAGATACTCGAGCATCCAAGTTTCCATCAAGTAAAATGTTACTAGATTTTATGTCTCGGTGTATAATCCTAGGGGAGCAATCATGGTGCAAGTAAGCAAGCCCTTTTGCAGCACCCATGATTATATTTAAGCGTGAATCCCAGTCTAGTTGCTCAGCCCTTTCTGTGTGATGCATCAAAAACATCATTATCGCACCAAAATTATTTAATCAAAGATAAGATCAAGTGAAAATGTAAGTTCAAAATGAAAACTCGTTTTCTGAAATGATTATAGTTGATATCGATACACAACGTAACATCCACTTCAAACATATTAGTATCTGTATGACACTTCAGCAATGAACAAAGCTATAGAAATATATCCAATTAAAGAAACTAAAAAGAATGCATTGTATTGGAAACCAAGGAAAGCCACATTGAGCAATATTTAATACCTTTAAGAAATACCCCTTTTAGGCTCAAATATATGTAAAAATACATAATTTAACACTAATTAAAAAAGTTACTTAAGTTCATTTGATTTTCTTGATATCTTATAATAGAAGAACGACATGCTCTAAACTATCCATAATCAAATTTATTTTGAAGATGATGCTCACATTTGAATTAACTTAAGAGTAATTTTTGAATATGACATTAAGTTGGTTTATAAGGAGAACTAAATGATAACTACCACATGAACCATTTACTCTGTAAGTACCAGATGCTCACCTTAAAGTTCCATACTTCTACCCAAAAATACAAGAACTAGAGATCTTACCATGAAGAGCTTCATCAAGACTACCACCTGGTAGGTAGTCATATATTAATAACTTCGATGTTGGTGAATTGCAATATCCTCGTAAGTTCACTAGATAACGATGTTTGATGCTACCAAGAATTTCAAGCTCCCTCTCAAAAAAACGATCAAACCCCTCATTCAACTTTACAATCCTTTTCAAAGCAAAGACATTTCCATCATCCATTGCAAGCTTGTATACAGTTCCAAATCCCCCAATTCCTATTATGTGTTCTTCATTCAAAGTCTCTAGTTTCTTAATGATGTCTTTTGAAGAATATGGAAGGTCTCCATGAAACATCACAATTGATGCACCTACAAGATATTTGGACATTTTAATTTTTACGGATTTTGAAAGCATATAAATTAGAAAAAAAATAGAAAACTCAAATGGGCCTATGTGCAAGCTAAAGAGAGATAAGGAGTAAACCTGCGCCAACATCCATTGCCAGGCTTATTCTGTCATTTTTACCAAACTTCTTGTAAAGGAAACAACCCCAGAAGCACATAAGTGCCACCAAAAGTAGAGCTCCCACAGTTGCTGATGCACTGATGAGCAGTCGGCCAGAATATTTCTTCTTTCCCATTTGGTTTTGGTCTATAAGTGTAAAATAATAAAAATCAAAATGGTATTTTGACAATGTAATTGAATTGTCTGTATTATATACAACAGAGTCAAAACCATTGTCATGAAGACAAAATTGAGTTAGTAAATCTATTTCAGGCAGTGACAACAGACAAAAAATGAGACATAATAGGACCTGAGAATTATGAAGTGCCTAAGTCCCGCATTAAATAGTATAGGATACTCAGTGGAGTACTTAAATGCTTTGTTCCCTCCCTTACCACCTAGCTTTCATATTTTACTTAATGTGTCACGTGACTCACATGTGTATCCCCTAGTATGCAATTATTTTGAGCATGTTTTGATTAAAGTTTGTAAACTTAAATTTGAATAAAATTCAATTTGCAAACTGAGTTTGCAAAAGCAGACTCAATACTGAATCTTGTTTTGATGCCTAATAAGTATGCAGTCAAATCATATCTCTAACACTATCATTCCCATTTCTTTTGTTGCCCCTTTTAAAGCTTGCCATTTACTACCATAGAATATAGTTGGTCATATAACAGTACAATAAAACCTCCACTTGAGCTTGGTAGGCTTTGGGGTCACAAATAACCCCCCCTATAAAAACACAGCTTAACCTGAGGAAGTAGATTGAGTATTGGTCCCCGGTGAACCATCATCTTTACATGTTGAATTGGTTTTCACTCCGCACAGACCACGATTTCCAACAAAGCTGCAAGAAGGCATAATATGTTTGTCTCAATATTTTAAATGGATTTAATTCCTTTGAAATTGACTGCTATATTCGGAGTGTATAGTATCATTGATCACAAAAGGCAAAGTAAACATTAAAAACATAATTATTGACAATATTAATGTCAAGACTTGATATATCTATTAAAATACCAACTGGCATAACATAAAAATAAAAATTATCATAAAACTAGATTCTCTCTGAAAACAAAATATTGCTTTTAAATTCTCTCTAAAATCTAATAGTTTAAATAGATTAGTATTAATATATTTAATAAAAACTCAACTTTAATAAAAGAAAAAACCAGCACTTAGCTTACAGAACATCTATAAACAGGAAAGGTCATACTTACGAGCTTCCAGTAAAGTTGCCAAGAACACCATCAGAAGGTATAGGTCCGACCAGAAAATTGGTGGATACATTGCTTCAAAAACACAATCACAATGGTAAAAAACTCATTTTGATGTAAAATAACAAATTAATAAAATATTCATAGAGAAAGAAGTATCACAGTGGAAAAGAAAAGCCTACATACAAATTTTTGAGATTGTACAACTTTCCAAGTGATGCAGGAATATTCCCACTGAGGGAATTGCTCGATATGTCTCTGTAAAATAGGGAGATATATTGTTGAATATGATGTGTGTATGACTGTAACACCAAAATTAAAGAATTTGAATTTGTTTAAAAAAGGCCGAACTAGAAAATTCACTAAATAACTAAAAAAAGATAATCATCTTAAATATTACTTTTTCTTTCCCTTTATTCTTTCAGTGCCAACTTTTAGGCCATTTATTCTTCAAAAGAAAACAGCATGAATGCACAATACAATACGCCTAAATAATTAAATACAAACAACCAAGAGAAGTAAGAACTAAAAGAAACTCACAAATTTACAAGCTGTGAAAGGTTTCCTATTTCACTTGGAATGATTCCACTAAGGTAATTACCCTGTAAAAATCTGCACAACCAAAATTAGTAGTTATTACCAAGTATTAATAGAACAATTGGATCTACCAAATTTAAACATGGACATAAAGAACGAGATATAGTAGTTATATAACTTCTATTAGAGAAATTAGTTTAAGAAAAGTTAGTGTGTGAATAAGACAATAAAAGCAAATGTCATACTAGAAGTTAAAATGAAAAATATAATAACTCTAGCATAAATGATAAATAGATTGCAAACACAGAGAGACATATACACATATATGTAACAAGCAATCTGAATAAGTATGTGCATCACTAAAGTTAACGTATGTAATATGATTTTATAAATTTGCATTATCTTGACATTAACAACTAAGATAAACGCATATAATTTTCCGAGGTAAATAGGAAAAAAAAGGATGGAACAGAACTAGGCAAATGAACCGAACTTAGTACATACATTCCCTCCAATGCAGTGCAATTTCCCAATTCTGATGGAATTGTCCCATAGAAATTGTTGTTATGCAGAGCACTACAACAGATACATAATCGTTAAATGAGAAAATACATAAAAGCGCCAAATAACTTAAAAGAAAAGATATCTACAATCAAATTTTTAAAATTACGTACAGAACCCTCAGATTCTCGAGCTTCCCAAGGTCAGGTGATATAGACCCACTTAACTTATGGTGAGATAGACTCCTAGAATATTACCAAGGAAAGCAAAGTTAGATAAAGAATTCATACAAAACTGCCAGCAAGTCTCCTGTCGTGTATCGATGAAACTATTTTCTAAAGTTAAGAAGTTCTGGAACCAATATATCACACAGATGCAATCTTTCAAGGAAATTTACACATAAAACCAGTGCATTCTATTCTGATTTAATGAAACCCTACCCCAATGCAAAACCCAGAAAATGAAGGGGTTACTAACTCAAGGTGTAATAATTTGAGAAGATCATGGACTAAAGAAGTGAGAAAGAGAAAGTAACCTAATGGTTCATGAGAAACATCAGTTAGCCCTAGCTACAAGAATTAGGCAATAGTTTTGTGTACAAAATCTATAGTCTAAATAAGATTATAAATGTTCCAGATGTGGTAAAAATCAGATTAAGCTTAGTATTAGTCTGGTTTTCTGTATTTATGAACACAAAACCAACATGATACGGTCTATTTACCCTTTAAATAATAAAAGTGACTAATTACACAGATCAATTAAACACTTGCATCTCTAATAAAATGTCTTAGAGTAAGTCTAGACAAGAAATATCTCATAATCATTATAAAAACTCACAGATGTGTTACTCTTTTGGTTTTCGGATCACATTTCACTCCTTTCCATTTACATGGATCAGGATCCTCTGGCCTCCACTGTAATAGGATACCATCAGAATTAACAACTGCTGTCCTAAAGCTGAGAAGCACCTCACCTACAGATGTCAGAGTATATGATATCAAAATGATCATGCATCAGCCAAATGAAACTGGTAAAATTCTAATTTTAATCAAGTACCATCAGAGACCAAATATACGCAAGATGGTTGTAAAGATCAATAGTAGATTTCGTAAAATGTGTTTTTAGTCCAATAAAATTATTATGGAATCAAAGTGAAAAGTAGCACTGGTTTCCATCAAACAGAGAGACATGACAGATATATGTAAAGACGACAACAAAGTTTTATCTCTCTGGATGAAATCGACTACATAGATCACGCAACGTAATTTAGAGTGATTAAAAACCAGATATATCTATGGTTGTGTCCAGATTGTGATATGCATGATATAAATGTGATAATATTAGAAGAAGAATTCTATCCTAATTGATATCAGCCTCAAAAGCAATAAGTTAAATAGAAGTGTAAGAAATAAATATGATCATACCATCGGGAGTGATAGCATTGCTCTTAATGATTACAACATGTATCAGCACAATCAAAAGAAGCCACGGCCACTGCCATTTCAAAAGACAAATGCCCATAGCAACACTGCTCAGTAAGAATATAGCTAATAGAAGTCATATGAGAAAAATGTCTCGCTCCACCATGTAGTTATCTAGTTGGCACGAACATCAACGCCGCAAACAAACGTAGACACCGCCTGCAACAAAAAAAAAATAAATGTTAACCGTAATGAAACTACTACAGACAGGAATCATAATTGTTATTTATAACAAACATATCAAAGGAAATTAAACCTGACAAGAAAAGAAAATATATCGGCAGTAATGAAAATCAATTGCTTACACTTAAAAACAGCTCACAACCAGAATATATATATATATATATATATAAACACAAAAACGAATGAATAAATAAATTTAAAAAATAAAAAATACTAAATAAGGTTTCTATATTTGAACTTTTGATGCATATGAACAAAAGCAGTAACAAGCACTTGCAGCATAGCAAATGCTTCAACCTGAGTTCAAAATTTTCAAGTGAAACGCAGCCAAAGAACGGAAAGTAGCACCGAAGCACGCTAGGTAAACAGCTAGAAAAAGCTTCACAGTTCAGTTATAGTACTAGAGTGAAGAGAAATTGAATTCAGCATTCCAAATCAACAGCACTGAATGTGCAACCATCGAATCGAAGCTAATTAACACGCCAGGAACAGCGATTGCGAATTTGTGGCGTTTTTTAGTTTTCAGAAAATCGAGGTAACTGAAGATAGAACGAGAGTGAGAGATTGCTCGAAATGACCTGGATTTCGATCTGAGATGCGCTAGAGTGAGAGAGAAATGCAGGTTGAGCTGTAAAGGAATAACAAACAAAAACGTTAAAATAAAACCCTCTCTCTCTCTCTCTCTTTCTCTCGGTTCGTTGTGTTGTTGTGAGCCTGAGATTTCTGTGATTCCAAAGAGCGAGTGCGAGTGTGCGAGGGTGCGAGTGAAGGTGTGTGTGCGCGCGTGTGAGTGTGAGTGAAAGTGTGAGTGAGAGTACTATGTTATACTCGCTCGAGAATTAAAGAGGAACCAATTGGAGCAAGGCTGTTCCGCACGTGACAACATCGACACGCCGCACGTGCGACCGACGCCTTCACTCTAGAACCCCGTCACAGCTCATAGCACACAAAAATGACGCCTGTAAGATTTTTCAACACTTATCCCTTATTTTTCTCAGACATTAATTTTCAAACGTGTTCCTTTTATTAATTAATAAATCGCAAGAGTAACTTAATATATACAAAAATAATTCAGATTTAATTTTCTAAAATTAAAAAACATGTCTGCTAGAAAGGAAAAACGGTGTTTTAGTATCCAATAATTTATTCCTTTCTCTTATAACGTAAAAGAAAAAAAAGGAATAACGGTTTTTTCTGTTCAGATAATTAAAACTGGGTAAGATGTATTAATGTTTAAATCTAACATGGATAAGAATAATTAAGGTAATGTTTAATATATTAGTATATAATGTTTTCCCATGTAATATGAGATAATTTTGGTATTTAATTAATATTTTAAAATCATTATTTATTACGCATTTTAAGAAGGAACAAATTTAAATGTATATGTCTATATAACTTTGTATATGGTATAAATAAACTAGAATGGAGATAAAGTATTGGTGTAGCATTTGGGTTATCTTTGACTTATATGGAAATAGAAAGAAGATAAAATGGTTGAGACGTAAATAAGGAAGGAAACAAAAATGTAATGAGTCTCGTGTTAAAGTCTATTTCTTTCCGGTTCAGAAAGAAAAAAAAAAATAAGTTGGATTTAAAATATGAAAGTATTCTTGAAATTTAAAATATTGTTAGTAGGATAATCTTTGTCTTACACATAATGATAAAGTTCTTTACCTAAATTTGAAGTAAGTTTTTTAAACCTGCGTGTAATGTTCTCTTGTTGTATTTAGAATTTGAAGCTAACGTCCTTCTTTATTTATTTAAATTGGAGAAATCAATTTTATATTGAGTATTAAAAGTAAGGTACATTCGTTTGGATGATGATATTTCACAATATTTTTTATAACATTTTAATATTATTCACGTGTTATTATGTGATTGGTCTACGTTTGTTTTTATAATTATTATTATTAATTGTAAAGTAATTTTAGATCAATCACGAAATAACACGTAAATGATATTAAAATGTTTTCAAAAGAAATATGTTGTCCAAGTATATTATCTCATTGATTTACGGTTTTAAGATGAAAAGTTTTGTGGAAAGATATGGGAATTTGGTTCAAAGAAGCTACCGAGGTAATTATGTTTTTAGAAGTGTGTATATGTGTTGATGCATAATACATGTGTAGAACCCTTAATTAAATGAACTCGAGTTGATATATACTTTTATTTAGCAAAAATGTTCTCACTAAATAAATATTGGTTGACGTTCCTGTTTATATAATTTTTCTAATATTTCTGGAGATTTAAATTATATACGTATTTGTTATGTATATACATTTTTAAATTCTATGGGTGATTTGTTATTTTAATTAAGAACGTTTCTCTATAGAGTGAATATCATTAATATCAATTATTATATTTGAAATATTATTTATTTTAAAATATGAAGTTTTATAATAATTATGTTTCTAAAAAGTGTTTGTTGAAAAATTTAATATTTAAAGTGTTATTAATCTCGATAATTAAGCGATATAAAACTATTCAACTAAACAAGTCTCCAATTAAGACTTAAACAAGTTTTATTTAAGTTTTTTTTTATTCTAAAAAATTTGTGTAACTTTTTTTATCTGATTTAATGTTTTATACCGTTGGTACTATACATAACATTGTAAAAGTGTACAAATATCGAAATGTTAAATAATCAATTGATATTAAATGTGTGAAAATTTTGAGGCTTGTGGAATTCGGAAAAAAAGTTAATTTTTATATATAAAGTGTTAATATATCTAAGTTTTTAATTTAAATATATTTTTATGAGTAATTTAATAAATTGTGAAAAAATATATTTTGTAAAAATGAAATCATAATGTTAAGGTGTTAATTAGTTATAAGTTATTTTGGTAAAAAAAATTATAAGACATGACACTTCATTTTGATTGTCGAGATTTTCATTTAGAGGTCTCTGGTTGGAGAAAATGTGTTCGTATGTTGAACTAGCATTATCTATTTCCTGTTTCAAGTTACTTTAGTAACAACGTGATTCAATCGAGTTTAAAATTTTACAACATTTTTTTAAAATAATATTATTTATTCTGACGGTTCAAATTTACATTAACAGATTTGTAATAAGAAATATCATTCTTGCATTTCGAATAAGAAACGACTCTTTTAAAAAATTAATAAGTCTTCTTTCAATTATCATAAATTGTCAAATCTGAAATACTATTATAATATTTAAATAGTAAATGATGATTTTACTATTACATGCTTGTGAATGTAAAAGAAAAAAAAATAATTAACATAATAATATAAATTTTCTATATTAAAGAAGAAGTGAAACAAGAGAGTTTTGGTAGTTACATTAATTTAGACAAATTATTAAATATATTGAAAAGTGAAGTTTTACTTAGACAAATTGTTTTGAGGTAAGGGATGTTTATTTATTTTTATAAATTCTAAATTTATTTGTTTTATTTTGGTGTTCTTATTTTTATTTTATTTTACTTTTTTATTGCTATTATTTTTATTTTATTAGTGAGGTATTTATAACATCGTTTTTTTATTTATTATTATTATTTTATTAGTAATGTGGTAGTAATCTCATTTTTATTTATGGTTATTGTTTTATTATACTAGTGAAGGGTTTATAATCTCATTTTGATTGATTTATTTATTATTATTTTATTAATGAGATGTTTATAACCTCATTTTTATGTTTATTATTTTTATTTTATTAGTGAGTTATTTATAACCTTGTTCTTATTTATTTATTGTTATTATTTTATGAGTAAGGTGTTTATAATCTCATTCCTATGTATTTATTATTATTGTTTACATTTATCTAGGTATTCAAATCCTCGTATTGATTTATTTATATTAATATTTATTTATGTAAGTGAGATGTTTTTAACTTAATTTTATGGTTTAATACATCTTTTGGTCCCACCTTTTGATGTTTTTGTTCAAAATGGTCCCACCTTTGGAAAAAATTCACTTTGGTCCCATATTTGATTAAATTTTGTTCAAAATGGTCCCTATGGCAGACAGCGTTAAATTTCTAACGGTGCAGATGCTGGCGTGGCAAACTATTATCCATCTGTGCCCAATTTAAATGACGTGGTTGTGTGGACAATATTTAAGGGTAATTAAAAAACCCCTAATTAAAAACAAATTAGGAAATTAGGGTAATTGAAAAACCCCAACCCTAATTGTTCGTCAATTGTCGCGATTGGCGTGGCAAACTTTCCATCACTGGAAAAATTGAGAATGTGTTGTATAACCCATCATTGAAACAATCTCAGATTACAAAAATACAACCATTACTGGTGTTTCAAACAGTCATACTGATTTTGTAATTAGCAACTATATGTAAAGTGAGCTTCGACCTCATTGTGCAACACAGATTGACCTCCCACCACCTAAGACAATCATATCACACTTTCAAAATACAAAGGAGCATTTGAAGAACAAATGTTTGATGTTTTTCACCCTGGTAACACAACCTTTACACAATCCATCTTATTGAATGATGTTTCGCTTCCAAAATTTTGAAGGGATAGGATTATGTCCAGCAATGGTTTTCAGACAAAAGCTTAGACCTTTGGAGGAGTACGCTGTTTCCATAAAAATTTTAAACTAATTGAAAAACCCCAACCNTAATTGTTNGNCCCCTGTCTTCCACAACCAAAAANCNCACAACAAAAAAATGATATTTAACANACAATACAATGCACTACAACAGCAAATAAACAACTTTTTATACTACCCAAAATCAGAGTAACCTTAGAACATCAATGCACTACCCTAACAGAACATCAAATTAAACCCTAACCCCCAAAAACAAACATAAACAACAGAATTGCCTTAGAATGTGAACCCTTACCTCATCCCCGTGCAATGTTGAACTACCACCTTCAAGCAATCACCACTGACGTGATCTTCAATGGCGACAAATGAACAGCAGAGCCTTCTCTCCAATCGCGACAATTGACGAACAATTAGGGTTGGGGTTTTTCAATTACCCTAATTTCCTAATTTGTTTTTGATTAGGGGTTTTTTAATTACCCTTAAATATTGTCAAACAGCCACGTCTTTTAAATTGGGCACAGATGGATAATAGTTTGCCACGCCAGCATCTGCACCGTTAGAAATTTAACGTCATCTGCCATAAGGACCATTTTGAACAAAATTTAATCAAATATGGGACCAAAGTGAATTTTTTTCAAAGGTGGGACCATTTTGAACAAAAGCACCAAAAGGTGGGACCAAAAGATGTATTAAACCTAATTTTATTTAGTGAGGTATTAATAATTCTATTACACTTTTACTTGTGAAGTACTTAAACACAAAATGAGTCTTATTCATCCATAAAATAAATTAAGAGGTATTGGCAAGGAAAAGTGATAAACTTTCAAAATAGATGTGAGACTTTCAAGCTTATTTCTTGTAGTCGTCCTTCACAAGGATAAGACTCTCACTACAAAAGAAAATTATTTAGTGGAGGTTTATTTTCCATTTTGTGGAGGTTTTTACCCTCCGCAAATTAATTTCCAGGGGTTTTTCAAACCCCCGCAATTAGAGTCATTGCTATTAATGGTTCCTGGTATCCAATTCATATTGCAGAGGTCTTTTTGTTGAGGGTTTTAATCTCTTTTATTAGTGACTATTATTTTGTAGAGGTTTGAAACTTCTTTTATTTTCAACTATTTTACTGTAGAGATTAATCCCGTTATTTTCAATTTTATTTTGGATTAATACCATATTCAATTTGGCAATTATAATTTAAATGTTTTAAGCTGCCTCATTTGTATTATTTAGGTTGTCAGTTTACAACTTTATTTTGCTTATCTTACATGAAAATATCACCATTAAAATGCTTATACTTTCGTGAACAATATTTAGAATAAAAGATATTTTGACACACACTTTTGAAAAAACATTCATTTGACACGGTGGGTTCCACTTCTTTTTAACATTTATTAAAGATAAAAGAGTAATTTTAGAAGAAAAAGATGAAAAGTAGTGTGTCATATGAATGTTTTTTGCCACGTAGGCGTGTCATTGTACCATTGCCCCAATATTTATTTGTAACAAAATTCAAATACTATAATGAAGACAAAAAAACATGACAAACTTCTTTTACCAAAGTCTTGAATTATATATCATTAAAACATTCAATTCTCAAAAACACCATAGTATATAAAAGTAAGTTAAATTGAATCGTAATTACAACTAAACTCAATTACTCAAAATCCATAGGCTAAATATAGTTTCATCCTAAAAGACATCATAAACTTCCTAAATGTTTCTAGCACCAGATGATCCTATTGTACCACCCAAAGAAGACTTGGGCTCATTTGCATCACCACCTTCTTGAAATGATAAAACAAAAATATTAATAGTAAGGAATGCTTATAATTAAAGTATATAAGGCATAATGCTTCAACTATATCAGTAACTTACTTGAATTGAAAATCAAAGAATGAGGTAAATTCATCAGGAATCTTTCCTTCCTTCATTATCATGTATGCTTTAAGCGCTGATTCTAAATTGTTGTACTTTTGTTGCCACTCATTCTAAACTATTGTACTTTTGTTGTCAAGATTTATCCATTCAAAATTATTCCTAAACAAAATGAAATACACTACCACATAAAAAAGATAACAATATTCATGGAATATACAAACAAAGATTGAATTAATAAATAAAATGCTTCCAAATGAAATTAAATTTACTAACCTTGAGAACTATGAGATTCCAAAGTTTGATGGCCGTCAAATAGTATAACAACTCAGTAACACAGTAATAACACAATGCCTCCCAAGTTTAGTTATAACATCAGCTTATTAATAAGCACGTTTGAATCTGTGAACTACCTACAAAGTGGTTTAGGAGAAAAGCTGAAACTATAAGCTTATATTGCATTACTTGTAATTGATGGTAAGCTTTAGAGTAATAGGTTTAGAGGGTAAAAACTCATATCCCAAAATAATCAAAATATTAAAGAGATACAGATTTTTCACGTTATTAAAAGCTAGTTTATTACTTAAAAAAAGATATTTAAATTTCAATTTTTCTTTTATATCATCCACAATTTTCCAGAATTTAAAAAACTAAATAACCAATTATATATTTAAAAAAATCCATAAACATTGCACCACTTATTTATGCGTTAGTTTCAACAAATTATGGATTCAATCATTTTGACCAAGATAAATATGCCAATGCTCCAAGACTTATTCATGACTAGGGATTACTTTTCTCTTAAAACCATATAAGAAAACTAATTTTATATGAACTAAAACACCAACTTTTCCTCATTATTCCATTATATTTTTTTAATAACCCAGTTTCAATACCCATGCAATAACCAATACAATCACCACCATACTTAAAGCACCTAACAGGAATATAAAATTATATGGCTGGAATTAAATGAACAACGTACCTTATTATATCACAGTACAACAACACAAGCATTCAAACCTTACAATTTATAATCATAAGCCAAGTGAAATCACAAAATTTTCAAATACCAAATCAATATACAATAAAAAACAATGATTCTATGGTACTGTTATAAAAGAAAGATAGATTCCAATATTTTGAATTGTAGGTAAAGGGAGTTTGATCGATACTGTAAATAGATAAGGGAGTTTGTTTGACGAAAAACATTTTAAAAGACGAAATATTTAATCCTTAATATGTTTATTTCTTATGTTCTTAAAGATAGAGTCAACTATATTTTTATCTTAATAAATCCATAGATTAGTTTCTTATTCTTCATTAATGTAATTAAAAACCAATTAAAACGGCCAAATTAAGGTTCATAAATTATTTAATATTTGTTTAATTTATGCAGTCTTTATTAGGAATTGTGGTTTTCCATGAATTGATCATTTATCAAACTGAAACTCTTATCATACACTAAACTGATAATTCACAAATAAAAACCACTAAAATCAACATTCATAACATAAGATTAAAAAATAAAGAAAACAATATTATATATATATATATATATATATATATATAAGAGGTTTCTATGCAAATAAAATAATTTTAACTTTAACCAAATTCAGGAAGATAAAATTAATATAAGATATTTATAACACATCATGAGGGCTTGAAGTTGTTAGTGTTTGATTATTTTGGTGATTGTTAAAGTTATTTTGTACATGAGATTGAACATATAATGTTGATTAACAGCAGCTATATATAAATAACCTTTTTTTATAATACGATCTTATCCTTACATATGCTGATAATGTTGAAATTCTTAAGTTCAATTAGTATTTTAAGGATTTCAGTTTAATATATTTTGTCAGCACAATGCTTTAGTCATATGAGTTAGTAGAGATATTTTTTCTCTAAAGAGATATGAATACCTTAACAGTATTTAAACTTTAATAGTATGTATGCATACAGACCATAAAATCATGATATCCAAGCTACATGATATCCAAGCTATACCCCTCAAACACACTCAACAGAGTACACAAAACAGAGTATAATTGCATCACACTCAAAACCAGCAACTACTACAATGATCAACCCATAGTCTTATAATCTGACAGTACTAAATTAAGCATCAAACCTCTAATTTCTTTTTCTTTTAAAAAAATATAACACAGCACCAATAAACAAGGAAGTTCATCTAATATTATTATTTTTTTCTTAAAAGATATAAATTTTTTTTATCAATATTTTACTCTTGTATTGGGTTTCTAGAAGTGTGTCATCGTATAATGACTCGAAAAATAATATATACTTGCGTTCAAGTGATTCTGCGAGACACCATTGGCCTCAATGGATTCTTCATCACAATAGTAAAGGCTTGCTTCTCAGTCATGTCAACCTCACATCCATCTTCAAGAGTCCATTTGAAATCCCTAACCAAATTGGCCACAAAGTATTCAAGGTGAAGAGTTGCCATGCTGATAGCAGGACAAACTCTCCTCCCTGCTCCAAAAGGCATCATTTTAATCTCCATTGTCCCTTTCAGATCAAACTTACCATCTCCACCATGCTTCAAAAATCTTTCTGGTTTAAACTCCATAGGATCTTCCCACACATTAGGATCCCACCCAAATTCAGCCACAAGAAAATTCACCATTGCATTTTTGGGTATCTCATACCCATCCATAACAGTGTCCTCTGTCACTGCCCTTGGCAATATAAAATGTCCTGGAGGATGTCTCCTTAAAGTCTCCAACACCACAGCCTTCAAATAAGGCATCCTTTTCAAATGCTCCTCCTCAATCTCCTCACCACCTCCCACAACATCCTTAATTTCATCAAACACTTTCTCTTGCACCTCCTGGTACTTCACCAGATTCGCCATGCTCCATATCCAAGTGGTCACTGTTGTATCAGTTCCACCTATCATAAACTCAGCACACATACTCACCAACTCTTCATCCCTCAATTTCCTTCCATTGCTCGGGAGCTTCATATCAAAAAGGGTATCCACATAAGGCTTAAACTCTTCTCCATTCTCATCTTCAACACCAACCTTCCCCTTTATCTTCTCTTGGCGTGCTTTTATGATAGGAAGGAACACATTCACCTGATCTTCACGAATTTTCAATATCTCTCTCCACAGCCCTCTGAACACGATCTTGGACAAGAAAGGTGCAAAATTCAGCACATTGAATTTAATGAAGTTGTGAAGAAAACCATGCTGTACCCTTTGGATATTCCTCACGGTTCTCTCATCAAATTTCTCTCCGAAACATATGTACGAAAATAAAGCATACAATGCATAGTTGAAATGCTCATCCATCGGTACAGCCTTGTTGCCAGACTCAATTTCATCCGTAATGTGTCTCTTTAATATATTCAACGCCCACTTGCGACAATGAGAATATGATTTCAGCTGAGAAGGTTGAATCACTTGCATTAAATTTTGGCGCATCATTCTCCAGTTGTGGCCAAATGGAGAAGTGGTGACAGTGAATTGGTTTGGGAAGAAAACTTGTGTGGTTTGAAGAGCCAAAGGTCGACCGGCAAAAACTGTGCCATTCTTAACGAGTGCTCTGTGAGCAGCTTCTTGACATGTTATGAAAATGGAAGGGTTGGAGCCTATGTGAATGGTGACTATGTTACCATATTTGGAACGTAAAGAGCGAAGAACAGGTTCAAGATCAGCGAAATTTTTGGAGGATTTAAGGAGCCAAAATATGTTACCTAAGATGGGTATGGTTGGAGGGCTTGGTGGTAGCCTCTTGTTGTGTTTCATTTTCAGAAAGACTTTAACACATATAAGAACACATGCAGCCAGATAGAACCATATTCCCATTTTTTTTCCCTCCTTTTCTTTTTACGTGATGATGTATTTATATACTGTAAGTTATGTTATGTTAAAGGTTCACTTTATAATTCTCACCGTTAGATATACATCGCAATTAATGTTTTAAGAGTTTCTAGATTCTAATCAAACGGTTATTACTTACATAAAACGCTTTAGTTGTTTTAATTCGTAAATTTATAACAAACATAATTGTTATTTATAACAAACATATCAAAGGAAATTAAACCTGACAAGAAAAGAAAATATATCGGCAGTAATGAAAATCAATTGCTTACACTT
>NC_028361.1:8555261-8557620 GCF_000741045.1 Vigna radiata var. radiata | reverse complement strand
TTCGATCTGAGATGCGCTAGAGTGAGAGAGAAATGCAGGTTGAGCTGTAAAGGAATAACAAACAAAAACGTTAAAATAAAACCCTCTCTCTCTCTTTAAACGCTTTAGTTGTTTTAATTCGTAAATTTCTCAAATAATTTTTCGGTTTTCAATAAAAAAAATTCATACAGTGAATTAGTTAAAAAAACTAGTTTATATATAATATTATAACATTAGTGAAAAATTAATTAATATCTTCATTCATTTTCATTACTTATTATTCATGTTAGAATTTGTTTCTAACTGAACTGTAAACTGAGATATTCTTTATAAATAATTTTTTTCTTTCAAAACTCTCTTACTCCTTTTTTTATATGAAAAAATAAACAAAAATCTAATTTACATTTTTGTTTTTTGAAACTGAATTCTTTATTGGTTTTTCAGTCAGTTTCCTCTTAATTAAAATTTATAATTCAGCACTTTAAGAATAGAATTCCGGACTTAAAGTGAAGTATTTTTTTGTATAATTAAAAAAATAGTATGTTATATGAGGAAAATGGTTTTTACAGTTTTGAAAACAAATTTTATTTTTAAATTTATATTTAAGTCTTTCACTTATTTTGTTTTTTAAAATAGGATTAAACTGGTTCATTGAGTGGTTGAGCAAAATGTAAACTGAATTAGATTACGTTTTAAATCAAATTAATATAAATTTATTAGGTGGATCGGATTGGCATCTCTTCAACCAGTTTCACACCTTTAATTTTAAATAATATTCTAAATCACAATTTTTTATATTAGGAATAACTTATTGTAATCATTATTATTTATAGATGCAAATTATCCAGATTTATAAATCTCTGAATTCTTTTCACATGCAAATTATCAATTTAAATAATGATTTCTGGTTACAGTGTTTTGATTATTGTTTTTTCAGAATAATTTATTCATAATTTTATATACATGAACTGAGAGCATCACATATATTATTATAAATTTAATTTCTGAATCGAAGTTTCACATTAAATTAAAATAAAAGAAATGGGTAACGTTAAATAAAAATAAAAAATCAAATGATATATACATAAACATTATTTTAAAATTTTATGTTAAAAATATTATAAACAACTCATATTTTAGTAATGATAAAAGCTTTGGAGTTTATCTCAAAATTAAATTGAAGATATATATACTTCATCTAATGTTATTTTAACTATATATTAATTTTAGAATATAAATAAACAAAACAACAACAACTGAATACATATTTATATATCTGTATAAAATTTATTGGATTCTGCTAACCATTGTCTAAATAAACACCCGTTATGTAATACCTAATAAATATTAAATTTCACAAAAATTCATAGTTAATGAAGATATTAAATAAATTAATGTAGTTTTATTTTATTTAAAAAGACAAAAAAAATGTTATGAGTGTTTTGTAATTGTAATTAATTATTTATTTGATACACATAATTGTTTTTAAATAATTAAATAATAAAATAATTTTATCATTGTTATACTATTTTTCTTTCTTTTTTTAACTGCTTATTTCTCATTTTAATGATGTTAAAAATTAAAATATAACTTAACTTTAAAAACTTAAATTAACAAAAAAAGTAACAAACGAAGATAAAAAAAAAGTAAGTAACTCAAGAAAATATTATTAAAATATAAATTTAAGATTTCATTAAAAAATATTTTTGTCTTTAGAAAATCTATTATATAAATTTATATTATTTTAATTAATAAAGTTAATTATTTCATATTTTAATATAAAATTAATTATCATTAATTATACCTTAAACAAAAATTTGAACATAAATATAATTAAATAATTTATCGTTAATTAAGAGAGAAATCTTGTTAAAATTTTCCAAATTTATTTACTAATATGCACTTACTTTTTTTTATAAAAAAAAAACAAAAGTAGATTAATAAATTATAGTTATAACATTGATAAAAACACATCCAATTCGTAATTAACTCTCTAATTCTGTCTAAAAAATTTAGATTAACAAATCACACGTATGTCTATATTTGTATCATGTCATTGAGAACGTTGGTAAAAGATATAATGAATGGAAAAATATTAAATCATCATTTAGTTTTTGGTCCGATTTAAGAATTTAAAAGAAATCAGAAAATGTACCAAGTTTTTCTATGTGCAATATTCTTTTTCGTTTTTATGTCAAATATATATATATATATATATATATATATATATATATATATATATATATATAATTTTCTATTTCTTTTAATCTTGTATTAATAGTGAATGATACAATTTATCTTCTGACTCCAAGTTTAAGTCACAATTTTGTCATTGATTTTTATTATTCCGCTAAGTTCGGGTGTCACCTACAAGTAGTTA
>NC_028361.1:8544217-8555216 GCF_000741045.1 Vigna radiata var. radiata | reverse complement strand
GTATAATAATAATAATATATATATATATATATATATATATATATATATATATATATATATTCGTCTTTTATGTTTAATTTTGTTTTTCATTTTTATTCTTTAAACAAATATTTTTTTTGTTTTAGCATAATTATTTATTAATTTTACTTTTTAATTTAACCATTTTCTAAATTTAATCATTTTTAATATAATATTATATTTTAGTAGTATAAAACTGCTAAAATGAATATTAGAAAGATGATAATCAATCAAGCATATGTTTATCCATAAAATATGTGCTAATTATATAGAAAGTTATACATAAATATTCTAGCATACACTATAATTTTTTTAAAATAAAAGAAATTATACAAGACAACACAAATTCAAATTTAAGCTACAATATCTTCCTCGCTTTGCACTAGATTAACTAGAAAATCTTTATTTGCTTACACTAATCAGATGATCATTACAAACAAGAAAGACATGCAAATAAACAAACAAAGATAAAAGGGTAAGCTAATGTACCAAAAGGTTTAACTTAAACATTTATATTGTACCGATTTATTAATCACACATGTCAAACATACAACAAATTTGTACATTTATACAACAGTTGACACTAGACTCAATTATCCAAATACATGCTTTGATACGAGGTTTCACTATAAGTGTGCATTCGTAGTAATATTCATACTCTACAAAGACATAAACATAGGGGTTATTACACTACTACTCACGAGGTTAATCTTTCACGCCTAAGACCAAAAGTCTAGAGTAAATTCCTCTTGTCATTCTCTCTCTACCTCATTCATCTCTATATGAGTGGAATGACGAATAAAACATTAGGATGCATCCTTTCTTAACTCTCATATGTCAAACATACACTAACAATCATTAAGACATAAAATTTCTCTTTGAAATTCTCTCAATAACCAAACCACAATCAACATATACAAAATTGTCATACATATATATATATATATATATATATATATATATATATATATATATATATATATATATATATATATATATATACACACACACACACACACGAATATATTCACACATTCATTATACTCACTAACAACATCAATAATGATAGAAATCAATACCAAACAACTAAAGAATTTAACCCCAAAAACATAGATTATGAACTAGCGCTCATTGAGAGGAATTGTGCTCAACACCACTCTTCTCACAAATTGTCTCGCTCAAAAAAACCAACCTACCGCTCAACAAAACAAGATGAAAAAGGTTCTAGACTTGCAGTGGTAACTGGTGCTCAACGGTACAAAGTCACCGCTCAACGCCAGACCATTCGAATTTGGGTCGCTCAGCGATGAAGCTGGTGCTTAACGGCATACCAAAAAATTATACATTTCAAATTAGGGAACCAGAGACCTATTCAAATGACCAAATTGATATTCCTAACTCAATTAACTCAAACCAAGCAAACAATTTCAAACCACCCAAAAACAATTCATTGCAATCAAATTATTTAGTCATTCAATCATCAATTTTAGACAAGCATGAAATTTCACATTCTTAAAACATCTTTTGCTTAAAAACAATATATTTAGCTTCCCTTACTTGACATATGACTCCATAAAGCCTAAAACAACTCTAAACACACAAGAAACTTTATTTTCTCCTATGAACAACAAAAGCACGACGAGTGTACATTATTAGAACCATTAATTAGTAATGACTCAAAACACACATGCAAAAATGAGCTCCACATGCAATGGATACAAGAAATGATAAAAAAAATTGTTGAAACTCAACTTACCCAAAAAAAAATTAATGGATCCAATTTGAAAAACTTGTCAAAATAATTAATCCTATTATCTTGATTCTTCAATCAGACATACAAATGATGAAAACTATTAAAAAAAATAAAAAGTTTGTGATATGTTTTAAAATTATAAAATTAATTTATAACAAAACTATTTATATAAAAAAATTATTATTAAAATAGTTGAATTTTAGTCGTCACTCATTTTTAAAATGTTATTTTCTAATTGTTTATATTTCTAATCATAAAATTATCTAAATAAATAAACAAAAAATATTTATAATAAAATTATAAAACTTATTTCAATATTATAATATATTTTTTTTTATTATCATAAAAAATTGAACAAGCATTCGTGTGGACCATGGAAATATTTGTTTGAAATAAGGTAGCACTTAAAAAAAAAAAGAGAAATAGTTACGTGGAAAAAACATATAATCATGGAAAAGAGGGACCCACGTACGTCTCGCTATTCGTCTTCATCTTTCTGCGTTCGTCGTCAATTCTCTTTTTAATTTTCGCATTCTACACAGAAAAAGAAGAGAGGGAGAGGAAGACGAAGATGACGCGGGGAAAGCAGAAGATCGAAGCGCAGAAGCGGAACGCAGAGAAGAATCAGAAGTCAAAGGGCTCGCAGCTCGAGGCCAGAGCCGTTGGGCTCAAAGTCATCTGCCCCATCTGCAAGGTTTCCAATTTCGCCTTCTTTTCTTCAAAAAAAATTCCTTTTTCTTCCTCCCATTCATTCTTCTTGCTGTTATTTTCTACCAGTCACAAAAAAAATTGAATTTTGATTGTTGGGTGCCTTTGAATTACCCTATGATCACCTGCTGTTGTTTTTGTGGTGGCTGTGGTAATTAGCTTTATGTTCTCTCATCGAATCAGCCGATCTGGGTGTTGCTTGTTTCCTTTTATTTTTTTATTATTTTTTGTTTTCTAATTTGAAAGTAGTCATTGCTTGACTGATATGATTTAATCAGCTTTGAAAAGGGGGTCTGTTGATGCAAGGGTTGCTTGGATAATTAATCTGGCTTCCACTGATTCAATTATTGGTTTCGTTAATTATTATGAGCTAGCTGTGTCAATTATATAACAGATGATGTTTTCTTACACTTTGTGCCTAGTTGAATTTTTGTTGGGTTACAAACCGGTGGTTTGTTTTTTAGCAAAAAAATTCAATGTGTGATGGAAGGCACGTTACAGCTGCTGCTGTTGTTCCGTGCATGCATTGGTGGGGATGTCGGAGCAAGTTATGGAGTTATGCATTATCTTATTTAGAGGATCGTGTTAGTCTTCATTGTTGTGATTTATGATACTCTCGCGTGTCTTTGTTTGATGTGCGGTTGAAATAATGCATATGCTAACTTTATAATATGATTGCTTTTGCAATATATTGACATATATTGGGTTCCTATCCGGTGGCGTGGTCCCAACACAAAGTTAGGTGTGTGTTACATTTGTATTTTGATTGGATTAAATGCGGATGACTAAATGTAGTCTTTTATAAATTAAGGCATCGAAGTTGTTGTTGCTACCATCTTCTGTGCCTTTTAACTTTGGGTGACAACCAGATATCCAGAGCATAGCATCAGTGTTTTGACTTTGAACATAAGAAGATGTTCTTGGAAATGGTGCTACTTTTTCAGTGATATGCTAATAAACGAGTTTGAGATGGGTTTTAGGTTCTTTGGATAACTATTTTGTGTTGGCTTCCTACTTGAAGTGAAGAGATAGCTTTATCTATAGCTTTTGCTGGTTGTTTATATTTGTGCACTTTTTTGTGTTTTGTAGGACTTGTTAGTCTCCTTTCTTTGCAGTGATTGCTTTATTCTTTCCCACTTCAGTATCCGTAGTGAAGTGAATTTCATACGTTGATTCTGGTGTTGGTGCAAGTCACATGGTTCATACAAACTGTTGTATTACAGTTTGAATCTGAACTCTCATCATTCTTTGGTGGTACTGTGATATTGAAATTGACCTGGTTTTGTGGGGATGGTTGATTCACCTGACAGATTGCTTTTCTTCTTGCTTGTGCTTCTTAGATGTATGGGTTTGCAAACAAAACTTATCACTAGGAAATAGAAGTAATGCATGAACTGTAGCCTACAAAAGGTAAAAAAAATAAAATTTTTGAGAAAAGAATTTTGTGGGAAGATCATAGCTTCTCCATACATTTTTCAAAACTGAACTGCCGAAGCATCTCCCATGTAGAAGAAAATCATAAGATCTCTTTGTATAAGTGGTTGAATGTATATGTATTTATCATTAGATATTCTAAGTTTAGGAAACTTAAATTACACATGATAGAGGTCAAATAAGAATATTTTAATGCATGTACTTTGAGTGTCAATGATATCTTTGTTAATATCATCATTTCTTCAGTTTGACTAATAGACGCTCTAATCATTTACATGGGTGACGAGGATACTATAGTTAAATTGGTTGATGGGCACATTCAATTTGAATACTGGAATTTTCCTTGTGCAATCTGAATTCTGAAGATCCTTTGCATTCTTAAATGTCTTGTATAATGTTTCTTCACACCATTGAACATTATTTTTCAGGTCCAACTTGCAAATCAAAACCAACTTGTTGACCACTATGCCTCCAAACATCCGAAGGAGAAACCGCCTGCAGAGTCAAGCTAGAGATATTTTTTAGCACATGGTACGAAAGGTCCAAAAGAAAGCATACTTTCTAGTTGTACCTTAGTGTTTTTAATGTAATCCCCTGCTTACGATGCAGGTTGCAACATGTTTTAATTGAATCATGTTAATGTGCATTATTGTGATATCAGAAAGGATGATGAAAACTGCTTCTATCATTATAACAATATTATCATGATGTTGCACCAGTGTTCACTGACTTGGGATGTTCATAGTGTTTGATGCCAACATGGAAGAGACGGAGCTATTAAAAAAATTCTACTTTTTAAAATATTGGAGTAAAATATAATTCTCAAACCAAAATACTGTCATGGAAGTTGTAAAAGAAAGGAGTCAATGAGTTATTTTGAAGATTTCCAATATCCAAATTCAGATATAGCAGATGCAATAGTATATCAGAAAGTAAGACAAGATCAAACTAACCAATGTTAGTGGTATATCATTCATCGTAGACATATCAGAAGAATGACAATAACTCAATCTTATGTCGTCAAAATTCAAGAAAAGGTTTATTTTAATGCAGGAGACTATCATAGGAGCGTTGTAATAGCGTGCTTTAATCATGATAGATGTTGATGTATGCTCCAGTCCAAATTTTAAGAGTATATAGTATTCATCCTATCAATTATTGTTGGATTATTTGACTCTTAGTGATAACACTAAATTATAAATAAAAGATAAACTTCATCTGACAAATATTTTTTAAAAGGTTAAACTGGTTATAAAAGTAAACCCCAAGCCCGTACAAGATTCATCTCTAAGCTTGGGAGGATTAATAAAAAAGTTGATAGAGACAACGCATTTTATTTTTAATTAAAGATTATAAACTCTTCATAGAAATAAATAAAATACTATGAAATTTATGTTGATATGTTATTTTTAAAAGACTTAATTCTTCAGGTAGTCCTCATATTTACTTAGTCTTCACTTTTAAAAAAAGTATCAATTTCATCCTTAAATGTCTTAATGTGTATTAATTAACTTTATTTTTTTTATGATGTTTAAATAGTTAACTTTGACTTACAGGACATTGTGGTAAGAATTTTATGATGTCGTGGTATTCCTTTTCTAATTTATAATTCATAAGACTTTCTGAGGTGAAAATTTGATATTAGGGTTTAAAAATAATTAGTCAGTAAAAATTTACAAATTAGAAATTCCAACAAAAAAAAAGAGAAATGAAATTGGAGATTTCATTGACAACGAAGCGAAAGTGAAAAATTAAACTTTCCTTGCTATATGAGTTCTATTGAATAATAATATTACACACTACATTTACACATTTTTATTTATTGCAAATGTGTGTTTTGTCACATCACCTTTAAAAATTAACCAAACAACTTTGATTGTAAATTAACACATTTAACAACAAAATTGATACTTTCAAAATACGAAGACTAAATAAACTTATTACAGTGAAAATAAACACCATCAGAACAATTAAACCTTTTTAAAATTATCAAATAGGGGGACATTTGTTAAAATTGGAACTGTTGGTATGCTCTTTTCTCTCCCTTCAACTTGAAACATCTAAGCATAACCTAAGATTTAGCTCAAAAGACATCGTAATAGTCCAATAGTACATTCATTTGATGGAGAAAAAGTGAATAACTATTCAAGCAGATTACCCAGAACACACAACCAAAAAGAGGGACATATTTCCTCGTAGACGTGCAAATGTCGATAAAGGTTTGATGGTGTTCTAATGAGTTGGTGTTGCAGAATGTTTGACCAGCTACTGATAATGACTTCATCTATCACAATCAATCTCATTTTTTTTTTGTTAAAAAATGAGCACCTAAAAGCCTTAGCAGAGGAAACTACGTAAAACATCATACCTGTGAAGTAGTGTCCCTGGATTACATAAAAATACTCGCTAATAAAATTCAACAAAAGTGATTGAGTTCATTCTCTTTGTCTCTCCAAAATATCAAATAAATCACACACTATATATTAATTAAAACAAACATCATAATTCTCTTTAAATTAATAAAGAATCCATCTCAAAGAGTATTTTTTTTATTACAGTAAACATACTGACGATCATCTTCCATCACCTTTAATTTACAAATACCCTAAAAATAAATCAACGAATATAAACAAAGTCAGCACTCAACTGATACCCTTGCCAGAACTTGCACATTCAATTCTTTTCACAGCACACTGCAGCCCAAAAAGCAATGATGAACAATACAAATCTAGACAGATGTCACGGGCAACGTTAACCAGCACCAAAACTTAGGATGTATTAATGTTAAACATTGAAAGCTAAAACGATATACATTTTCATGATCATCATGTTAAAATCTCATCACAATCATATCGGGATAATTCAGTAACGAAAAATATAAAATTGATCAACTATTATACAAAGTTGTAAACAATACCTGTTTTTAGTTACATGTCCAAGAACGTAATGCCAAACAGAAGTATCCCTAAATAATAGTTCATATAAAAACTTTCTATATCAATTTTCAAGACAAAATGTTCATATACTCCTATATATATTCTTTTCTTCATCCAGGTCTCCTTCTAAAATTCTCCATAATCAAAAGCTACTGTAAAATTTAGTCCATTCTGTGCTATACTTAGAATCATATATAAATGGAAACAACAAAGTAATCAGTTAGAAGGAACCCAAACCATTTGCTTCAGTTAGTTAGATTCATTAATGAGTTTGTTCAAAAGGGTCGTCAATAAAGCGTCCCTTTTTTCCGCCCTACTCTCTTCTCTCATTCTCCTCTGTTCTTCTCTCTCCCTCCATGCCTGTTCAATAATTAACCTCTCCCGCTCAAGCTTCTCCATCGACTGCCTCCACTCCTGTTCAAACAACTGTCTTTCATGAGCACGTCTCTCCATCATCTCCCTCCACTGCATTTCCATCCTTAACTGGTGCTGGAAAAATTCCTTTAGCATTTCCTGAATACTACTATTGACGGCATTCGTTGGATTGTTTGCCCTTGAAGTTTTATCCGTTCCAACTTTGTCAACTTTCCTTTTGCGGGTATTGCTTCTAGAAGGTTTTTCCTCTTCGCTGTCATATTCAACCTCGTCGTCATCTTCTGAGAGTTCCTCTGAAGATCGATCTCCACTTGATCTTTTCACTCCTTTCTTAGTTTGAGCTGAGCGAGTTTCAGATTCAAGAAGCAACCGTTGCATATTATGTGCCCTTTGGGTAAATACTGCATGCAATTCTTCAAAAAATGGACATTGCCTGCTATGCTCTGGGTCAGATGTCTCTTTTCCCTGCAAAAATATTGCCACATAATTTACTGGGTAAAGTGAACACCTCCATCACTGAGATATTTCTTTTCTGCATTTTTAAAGATTTTTTTTTTGTCCCAATGCAAATCAGAATAAAGTCGCTCAACCGTACACACACACACACTCCCTACAGGAACTTTTTCCACATGAACATAGTTAGAGAAGGGTTTCTTAAAATTTGGCCTATAGCATATTTGGATACACTTGTATTCTACTGGCTCACATTCCAGATCAGTGTTTACTGGGAAGCAATAAATTGTAGCTTTGAGATGAACACGGGTCTGGGACCAGATGAATTCAACCAGAAAAACAAACATGCTACTAGACTCTAGCAAACACATTGCACACCCTATAACCAGATACGTCATAAATTATATGATCAAGAGCGGTTGTGACCATACCAAAAGCTTGGACTGTTAGCCAAGCCTCAACTCTCGACATGCCCTGCATCAAACACGGTCCATTGTATATGGGCCATTCAGTTGAATCTAAGCCACAATCCCAACATATTCCCTCCCAACCCTTTGAGCATATGAATAAAGCTTCATATAGATGAACTTAAACAATTCAATGGATCATACTTAGTTGTCACAAAAAACATATATTTACTTTTTCTTCCATTTTCCTTCTTCATGTCAATCTCATCTTTTCCTATCACAACACAACTATCGAACATTTTGGGTCTCTCTCACTCCTATCTCTCCCTTACTACCGAAGTCCGATCACATTTTATCATGTCTGAGATAATTCAAATGACTGTCACATACAAAGGTGTATATCACTCATTACTCCAGTTGACAGAAAAACAGTCAAACTGAACATCAACAAAAAGATTTAACGAGATAACAACAATGCCAAACTCTGCTCCAAAATCAAGAACAATGAAAACGCCACAAACAAACAAACGAAATCGGCAACAGACGCTAAATAAAAAAGAAATAAAGACCTTATAGCGATTAACGAGGTTCTTCCACTTGCATTTGCACTGTTCAGGGCTCCTCCTGAACCCTCTCTCCCTCATCTTCGAACTCACCACTTCCCAAAGCGTCTTGTTCCGCTTGGACGCAGTGAAGTCCCTCTCCAGCTCCGCACGTATCGCTATGAACTCCCGCGTCTCCTGCTGGCTCCACTGCGGCTGCGCGGGTCCCCTCTCCTCCCTCACCGCCACTGACACCTCCCCGGACATGACCAACGACGTCGCGGGGTTCATCAGCGACGGCGTCACCATGCCAAGCCGCGCCGCCAACGCGTCCTCCCCTCCGCCACCGAACATTGACCTCTTCACCACCCCGATGTGGTTTCAATGTGAATTCGTGATTAGGGTTTTGGAAATGCGAAAACTCAATAAACGGAAGTGGTGCACTGGAGCTGGTGGAAGCCTCGGAAAAAATATCCTTTTTGTTTTTCCTTCTTTTTTTCAATTACTTTTCGGTTTTCCTAGTTTGCTTTGTGGACAAGACAGGAATCGTTGACTATAGCTACCTACGTGTGAAAATCTGCCTCCTGAAAACGGTAACGTTCTTTCGGCTTTTACTCTTTTGCCCCTTCATCTAATTCACGCCGTTTCCCCTTCTCCGTTGTCGGTGTAAAAGTTACGCCGTTTCAGGGTGGATTAAATGAAAAACACCCTATCTTTTTTATTTAAAGCTATAAATTAAATCTATTACATATCTCACTCTAATTTGACATATTTTAATTTTTCAACTATTTTTTTATTTATTAAAGATAAAAATATTCTCCCTCCTTTTGCGTGTGTTTATCTGCACTGATACTTTGTATTCTGGTATTTAATGTTGGCAGAAATGTCCTATGACCGGCAAGTCTTGATTTTCTGTGTTACTAGAATGTTCTCAATCTTCAAATACGAGGAGATTAGGTTAGGTAGGGTATTAAAATTCCAATCCTGAAGACTATTTATTCTGAACTTAAATAAATACTTTAAGCTGTTGATTAATGAACAATCATTAAATGGGAATTTCTATTATAAATTTAATTCTACGACTTATTATAATAAAGTTTAAATGGGTTATTTTTTTTACTTTGTATAGAATTAATTCAATTTGGGCTTGAGGCCCAACTCAGGTGATGGCCCATCTATCAGTGAACTTAAAAATTTGTAGGAGGTTAGGTTGGCGTTATTTTTAAATGGATTGTAGATTTTCTTAAGAGTGTTTCATCCTGCACCTCCAGCATTTCATTTTGTACTTCCAAATTTTAATAAAATTCCAATTTTAACCCTAATTAAAAAGGTATTTTAATTTTTAAAAACTGTTTAATCTTTAAAGGTGGTCAAAGATTGCAGCAGATTGAATTTCAGAGAGAGAGAGAGTGTGTGATCATATTGAATTTCAGAGAGAGAGAGAGAGGGAGTGTTGTTTTTATGCATAGGAATTCACTCTCAGAACACCATTATCTTTCCCAGCATCCTTCCTCTCACAGCACCATTACCCAACATCCCTCATCTCCTTTCTCAAGCCTTTTTACTCTCTTTTCTCCTTCTCAAAGACTACAGTAAGAGAACACAACCTAAAATTTATATTTTTCCAGCACAGCAGCTACCACTGTCATCCTCGCAAGCAAGCTTTTTTTTTTTTTCGCAACGGAGGTACAAAAACACTGGACTCACACTGGATTATTCAGATTTGATTTTTCCTTTCTTTGTTGTCTTGTGCACACTCTCATTTTAGCATTTTAGTTTCTTCTTTGTTGTGTGTTTCCCAGTGTTTTTCAGACTCGTCTTTTTCTTCCTCCAGTTTTCTTCTCGATTCAAACGTTCCAGGTTGGTTCATGGTTTTAATTTTATTTTTTTTTTGCTGCTTTTTGCATGTTTCTGCATGTCTATAGACTAGATATATAGATTGGATGATTAGAAATTTTTTAAATTTATCCGATTTCGTTTATCTATCCATGCTTCACTGAAGGCATGTATCGATATGGAAAACCAATACAGCAAGCATCAGATCTCAATATCCTATACATGCCTAATGCTTTTTTTTTTTTTTACGATTTTATTTTATTTATTTTTGGTTGTTTTTATTTGAAATAAATTGTTTGATTTAAAATATTTTATTATTTAATTGTTTTTTAAATAATTTATTATTTAATTCTTTTATTTTAAATAGTTTATTATTTAATTGTTTTATTTTAAATAGTTTATTATTTAATTGTTTTATTTTAAATAGTTTGTTATTTAATTGTTTTATTTTGTTTTATTTTAAATAGTTTATTATGTATATTAATATTTGAATTTATTATTTTATGTTATAATTATTTTAAATATCATGTTTTAATT
>NC_028361.1:8515247-8543562 GCF_000741045.1 Vigna radiata var. radiata | reverse complement strand
TATATAATTTTAAAATTAATTAAAAACTAAAAAAATAATTAAATAAATATATTATTAAACTTTTATATAAATTAATAAACATTCTCGGATTTTCATATCCGGATTATCGGAATTCCATATCCGACAATTTAATTTTGAGTTTTTTTTACAAAATTAGTTTTATTCATTTTAATATAATCATAAAATTATTTTTTATTAATTACAAATTATAAAATATATTATAAACTAATCCATAAAATTAGAAAAAAATTGAAACTGATATAAGAAGTTTTTAAAAAAATTAAACTAATATAAAAATATTTAATGTAAACCTGTGGAAAATATTTAAAATGTGAATGTATGTTCACATTGATATCGGATATCCAGATCCGAGAATTAGTGCATCGAAAATCCACATCCGAGTTTTTATGCATCGGATATCCAAATCCGATGATATGTTAATCGGATATCGATATCCGATTCGCACATATTTTCGTTTTATGCAAACATTTTGACTAAAATTAAATACCTCTCCTCTCTTAATATCAATACAACGAAGAACAAGAACATGCAAACATATTTAAAAAAAAATATTAACCATCCATCAGCTATATCAATCGAAGCAGGAAGATGTAACCAAATTTTAAAATAAATACTAACCTCTAACGCACAAAATGAGCTAATAGGAAGAAGCCGATACCGCACCACAAATGAAGCAGTTCAACTTACACTCAACAATCCTTCTGAAATATATATAACCAGCACTCATTACTTACAAAGTACAAAACCTCAAGCGAGTTGCATTTCAAAGATGGAGGGGTGTAGGGTTTGTTTATAAAGATGAAACACTATGCTGGAAATGAGAGAGTGCAGGAGTCGGGTGCAGGAGCGATGTAGGGGTGTAGAGTCAAGGGATGCAGGGTCAAGGGTTGCAGAGGTCAGCAAAATGCATGCTTACTGATTGGAACAAAATGGAGGTGGTCTCAATGCTGGCATAGAAATTCACACTAATCAAAATATTAAACTCTTAAACTATTAATTAAATAAGGATATTTTCGGAAATTAGAGGTGCAAGATGAAATACTTGGAGGTGCAGGATGAAACACTCTTTTCTTAATCTTATTCACCTTTATGATGCGTTAATGGGACATTTTGGACTGTCCAAAGAAATAAAACAACTTAATATTTTTTGTATTTAATTTGCAAACATGCTCATACAACAAAAGATAACATGAAAAACATCTTCAAGAAAATAACTATGTAAATTTGATTGAAATCGTACCAAGTATAAACCTTTACTCCAATTAGGTTGTACGGAAAAGATAAACTAACATGAATTTAAAGTAAAGGTTCTATTTTCACTATTTTTCTTTCTAAAAGTATGTGAATGATTTATTTCATTAAATTTTGTTATGTGTTAAAAAAATTTAGTAATCAAATACCTAATTAATTTGTTATAAACAATTAAATAACATGCAGATAAGAACTTTTGATAACATAATATAAGACTAAGTAACTGTAAAAATATAGAAAAATATGTTTTAAATTGGTAGTATGTTTAAAAGGATAATATTTAATTATTTTAATATTAAAAGTTTAAATTATAAGTTGAATTTTTATTAATATGTTTTATTATTTAAAAACATGTATTATTTCTAAAAACAATTTTTCTAAAGCTCTTTTTTTTCTTTTTAAGTTTTTTCACTTTTTATTCATATGTTTAAATAATCTGTTCAAGTGATCATTGCGGTAAACTGTCCATTTTTGTCCAATCAGTTTCTTTAAGAAAGTAAATTGGTTTTTCTACTCCATTTCTTGGTCTTTGTGTTCTTCATGAACATATGAATAATTTTGGCTCTCATGTAATGTTGAAGTCTTTTATACGAGCATTTGTTGATTAATAGTTATAATTACGTGTCATGATTGTTTTTGTGTTGTTCTCAGGCGTAGACAAGGCATGATGTGAGTTTGAAGAGATTTGAGATTTCTTAGAACAAATTTATTTGTCTTTCAAAAAGGAAACTAAATGCATAATTTTATGTGATTGATATCTTGTAATTGTTAATAGTATGATTGTATAATGTTTTGCGTGCATGATTGAGTTTTTTGATGAAATATAATAAGTTGAACTTATATTAGAATTTTGATCTGGCTTACTTGAATTGTATGACGAAATTGAGAATGTTACCTGATTGATATTGCAAAAAATACTATTTGAATTAATGAAAGTTATGCAATTCGAATCTGGTATATTTTGGCATAGTGTTTGTTGTTGGGTTGAACTTGCAAGGTTGAAATGGTATAAATTTGTGGAACAATGCACGATGGACAAACTCAAAGTCAGAGAGCTACTGACTCAATGGTTGTTGTGTGAGAATATACTTGTTAGGTGAAGTCAAAGTCAAAAAGCTACTAACTTGGTAATCTCTAGGCGAAACCAAAGTCAAGCTCACTAACTTGACAGTACCTGTGCAACAAAAGTCTCGTTGGGCAACTTTTAAAAAAAATTAAGTTTGTCCAGTGATTGCTTCGCTGGGCAAGCTATCTGATCGCTATGCAAGTGAGCTTTTAGGAACTACTTGCTAAGCGAGTAGATATTCTCGTTGAGCGAAAATTTCAGAGTCTAATTATATTTTTCTTGCATGTTTTATTCTAATAAGTTTAATGTATGATATTGTGAATGTTAGAAATGATAATTGGTTTATGATGTATATTTGAAATTGGTTGATAGATTTATGGATAAATATGCATGTCAGTAATAAAGTATAAAATGGTGGTGGTGATGAGCTTGTTAATGGAACAGAATGGCCACATAGATCTTGCTGGGATGGGTTTCAACCATGGCTCTGATATCATATTATGAAGTGGACTTTAAGCTTAACTCGCTCTGATATCATATTATGAAATGGACTTTAAGCTTAACTCAACCCCACAAAATCGGCTTGTAAAGTGAGGTTTGCATCCATTTATATATTATAAATCGGTCTTATCTTTAGTCAACGTAGGACTTCGAACGCACCCTCTAAACCGAGGTATAAATATAGATATTAATGGGTGGTTCGATAACGGCCTGATAGCGGGTAGAACAACATGCCCAACAACTCTAATACCATGTTAAGAAGTGGACTTTAAGTCTAATTCAACCCCACAAAATTGTCTTATAAGGTGAGATTTGCACTCACTTATATATTATAAATTGACCTTATCTCTAGTCGATGTGAGACTTCCAACACTAACTTTATGTGTGGTAGCTTGGGTGATCGAGCTATTCCACCACAAGTGTATAACTTACTAGAGTCTGATATCAATAAATTTATGTGAATAGTTAAATCTAATATGAGTCTTTATGTATGTTATGTTTGTTTTATAAATGAATGATGTGTGATGATAAATCCATGTTTATTGTTTATTTTATCAAATATTATTGTGCATGTTAATTTATCCTTTTCATCCTATGTTATTTTCTTTACTTGTAATGATCATTTAAACGATGTGAGTAGAAAATGATATAATGGCTTATGTAGTTTAGAATGTTGATGAAGCTATAATCTAATTTCTAAGATGATATTGTCATTAGACATTTTTTTGTTTATAATTTTATTGTACTTTTTGATCAAAATAATATATCCTTAGTTGTACATAACCTTTGTAAATATTGCAATATTATAGTTATATTTTGGATAACTAAAATAACATTACATATTGGTTACTTATTTATTTTTAAATATTGACTATGTGATATTTTTGTTGTTGTGGTATATTATTAATTGGAATGTTGCAATAAATAATAAATATACGAATATGTGAAATTATTAAAATTATTAAAGATTATATTTTTACTGTTTTCTTTTAAAATATACGTGAAATGATTTATTTTTGGAAAATTAAATTATCTTAATATTTAAATTTTATTATTTGGTGATAAACTCTAGTAATCAAATATTTAAATAAATTTTGTTATAGATAAATATTAATACTGAATTAAATAAGATAAAAAAAAAACTTTTGAATACATGAGATAAAATTGTATAGTAAATTTAAGACATTGTCTTTCATTTCTTTTATTGCTTATATTAAAATGGTAGAGTGATTTTATTTATAAAATTAACGTGATAAGTTTCATCCGTTAATTAATTTAAGATGAATATAATTAGGAGTTGTTTTTGGTTTAATTTCACGATTTTAGAGAAAATCGATGTAAATATTTTACTTATATTTATTTAGATTTTTTTATAAGAGATATTGATTTCATATGTGTGAGATGTAACTTTTATTATGATTTGATATGATTTTCCATGTTTTATATTATTTTACTTTTTTAATAAATTTCAATGGGATAGATTTGATGGATTTTGAAATATTAATATAACTAAAATGTTAAAATTCTAATAATACTTCACAGGAGGACCTTATTTAATACTTAAAAATATATAATACAATAAGATTGAATAATAAATAAGATAACTACACACACACACACACATATATATATATATATATATATATATATATATATATATATATATTTGTAAATTTAATTTCACACCTAATACCATTTGTATCATTCAATTATATATAATACAAACGATTAATGATGAGTTAAATGATTAATTTATAACATTAACTTAAATCAGTAATTTAAATTATAAATTACTCTTTATATTTTATTGTCAATTAATTTTGTTATTAAACAATTTAAAATATTATTAATTTTAAATTACAAAAAATTCTTGCACAAAGACAAATAATATGTTTCAAAAATAATACATTAATTGGAGAAAAAAAATAATAGTTGTAAAATAAACACAAATAAATACAATTTTTAATTATTGAATTTATTTAAAAAGTTGAATTATTTATTTAAAAAATGTTAATTTATTTATTATAATTATTATATAATAATTTTTTCACATAAATTATTTGTTCATTTTCAAGGCATGACAGTTATTGATAAAAAATATTCTTAAAATGATATTTAACGGTTTGAGTTTATATTTTTAAAAAAATATTCTTAAAAAGTCCTTATTTTTGGTGATTTTTTTCAATTAGGTTCCTCATTTTTTTCTTTTTCTCAATTGGGTCCCTATTTTTGAAAAAATTGAAGCAATTAGGTCACTGTCGTTAGTTTCGTACTAGCACAGTTAAAAAGGATGACACGTGTCAGCTTGTGATTTTTTTGAATTTTTTAAATATATTTGTAATTATTTTTATTTTTATTTTTTATTTCTTTTTCTTTTAAAAATAAAATTTGTCACGTGTCAAGTTGACATTATGCCACGTAGCAATGACAGTGTGAGGTGGCACTGACAATGCCACGTGTCATTGTGTTTGTTTCAATTTAGTCCCTGTATTTTTATTTTGTTTCGATTTGGTTCTTGTATTTTTATTGTGTCTCAATTTAGTCCTAATTTTTTTAAAAATTTAAAAAAATATGTTCCTTCCCAAATAAAATACGGCATTTTTCAAATTTTTGTCTTTAAATTTGTTTCTGTAAGCAAATTATTAGTAATGATGTATTTCAAATAGAAATATTTAACTCTAGAAACTTTTTATAAATTGTTGAGGAAGTATTGAGACTATACTTGTGTGTAGATTACCTTCACAAAAATATTTATATTACTGAGATGTTAACTTTTATAGGTTACTCTATTAAATGATCTCTTTACTACTATATAAATAAAAATGTGTCATATGTTAGTTTGCAATTTTCTTATTTTTTTAATAAAAAAATTAATTAGTATAAATTTCTTTGTAAAGATTTATATACAAATAAAATTTTGTTTGAAGTGTTTAGTTTTTAAAAAAAATAGGACTAAATTAAGACAAAATAAGAATACACGGACCAAATTGAGACAAATTAAAAATATAGGGACCAAATCTAATGACATGTGGTCTGATAGTGACACGTGGCGCTATCAGTGCCACCTCATATTGTCATTGCCATGTGGCTCAATGTCAACTTGACACGTGGCAATTTTTTTTTAATAAATAAAAAAATTAAAAATAAAAAAAATAATTAAAAATATATTTAAAAAATTCAAAAAAAATCATGAGCTGACACGTGTCATCTTTTTAACAGTGTTAGTACGAAACTAACGACAGTGACCTAATTGCTTCAATTTTTCAAAAATAGAGACCCAATTGAGAAAAAAAAATGAGGGACCTAATTGAAAAAAATCACCGAAAAATAAGGACCATCAGAATGATTAAACCTATATATAAATACATGTATATTTAATTTTTGTATTATTTATTTATTGTAATTAATATTATTTTAATTTAAAATATAATAAATAAAATTAATTAATTTTTAAATTTTGTTTTTATTGTTAAATGTTAAATATTGTTATAAAAATACCGTGCAGTTAAAAGTACTAGTATCCAAACAATTTAAAGAAAAAACAGTTTTAATTTAATTTTTAGATATTGGAATAGATAAAAATTTAGAAAGATAACGCAAAATACAGAAATATGTAAATCAAAATTTTCATATAGTTAAAAATGACAGTGAATAAACTGATCTGTTCTTTAAAAATAAATATATAATTATAATTTTAGTGTATCTTTTTTTCCAATAATTTATTATTCTAATGTTAAATGAGATATAATTTTATCTTTAAATACGAAAGCAAGAAGAAAGTCTATCCTATTCCGCTAGCAAGAGATTGATTCAACGGTGCGTTTCTTCTGCTAGGGTTTCACGGTCTTCTTCATTAGGATCAGAGCATCTTCGTCTTCGCCTTCACCTTCGTCATTCCAATGAAACCAGGTTTTATTTGATTCCTATTCTTCCACGCTTTTTCTTCTCCTTCCTCTCCCAACCCTCAACCAGGTATGATCATTATCATGAACTCCATCTTCGTCGCGCATAACCTTCGCGTTTTCGGTCCCGGCTTGAATCCTTTTGCCCCCTATTGCATCGCCAATCATTCCCTCAGCTCTCGTTAAGCGATTCCCCTCCTTTTCCCGCGCGTTCTCTTGATTTCTCTTTTTCCCACTTCGAACATGTAAATTTGGAGCACACTGTCCCAGATTCGCTCTCTCTATTTTAGGGGTTTGGTTAAGCGTCGCCGTCTTGGTTTTCTTTGCCTTAGTTTTTGCGTTGTTGGTTGGTTGGTGAGAAAGGAAAAGATATGCTCGAGGAACAGCCTGTTTTGTTCACGAGGAGCCCTTCCCGGAGGCGCTTGAGGCCTCGGTTTGATACTGATGATAGGGGTTGGACCTCGCTTCATGTTCTAGCCAGAAAAGGCGATCTCAAATTGGTAATGTGATTTTTATATACGCTTTATGTTTTTATTGCTGAATTTTGTAGTTATAGCGGGAGGGAGGGATGCTGTTTCTCAGGGAAATCGTAATTTGAGGCTTTCAATTGGGAAAATGTTATGGTTGCACTCGGGTTATTGGTTTATTGAATTTTAATTTAGATTCTTTATGTTTGTGTGTGTGTGAAGGGGTTGAATTGGGTTTGAGTGGCTTTGCCTTCAAGATTGCTGCCTTTCGTTTCAAACTTGAAGGGTTTTTTTAGTTTGTTTGGGATCCTGTCACGTGTTTGCTATAGGCTGAAAATTAGTGAGGAATTTGAATAATATCCCATTTGAATTTACTGTGGAGGGGTAACGACTTACTCTACTTTTGGAGTATATTCATATTCTACGCCATTTGGTAATTTTGAAGTAAAATTATCCACATCATTGGGAGCCAAGCCTTGTCCACTGGTTCACCCATTATATGGATTCTTTGCTGAGTTTCAGTGTTTTCAAATCTTATGATGTTACCGGTTCTTCTTTGTAGTGCTTGAATATTTTGCCTTGTGTAGTTTGATGCTTTAAGAGTTAAATTCGTATCATACTTGTCACAAAAGGTTTGTTAATCGTGATAATTTAATCTCACCGGGGCATCTTTTGGTGTGGCTGAGCAGGTTAAAAAACTTCTCGATGAAGGAATGAATGTCAATGTGTCTGCATGGGGCCCTAAATCGAAAGGGGTGACCCCTCTCCACCTTGCTGCGGAAGGTGGTCACATTGGAGTGATGGATGTGCTACTTGAGCATGGTGCTGACATTGATGCCAGAACCAAGGGTGCTTGTGGCTGTAAGTGATTTATTCTTGCCGTTTGGAAGGCCTGTTTTTTCTCTCCCTCTTTTTCTTCTTAAAATCTACTTTGAAGTAAAAAGAAAAGGTTTTCAGATTTTATGACAGCTTTTTGGTAATTTTATAATTTTTTTAAGACTGAAGTGTTGCTATCAGGTTAAGATTTTCTGTATAGCCTATTATTTTTACTTTTACAATGTGTTTGACGGAGAAGAGTTGGGTAAAAATTACTGTAACAGTACAATGTCTATGCATGTTCAAAGTATGAATCTCTTACATTGATCTCTTCTCTCGAACCAGGGACACCGCTCCACATTGCAGCCAAAGAAAGGAGGAGGGATGCTGTGAAATTCTTGATAGAGAATGGAGCCTTTTTGCCACCCGATATGAATGATAGCAGATTTAACCCTCCGCTTCATTACTGCCCAGGACTAGAGTGGGCCTATGAGGAGATGAAGCGTCATCGACTACTGGACTTATCTTCTGGAGAGACATCTTACAGCTCTGAAAGCTAATTAACTTTTCATGGATTTGGTCGGTGTTTGATAGTGTATTTGGATGCCCGTCTGTGGAGATCAATGCAATGCGTGTCAGATTTGAAGCTAAGCCCCTTTTATAAATTTGGAATGAAAGTTTGTTGATGTGGGCTTTTAGAAAACGTATCCACACATGCACTCTGGATCAGTATTGTGGGAATAAATGTAGAATGAAATAAAACAACGCACTGCATGAGTTGCTTAATGTATGGAGATGACCTACGTACTGTTTTATGTGGTTGGAACAATTGTGTATTATTGTTGATTTGATAATGTTGTGTTCTTGATGCTGTCATTTACGTGTTGTAGCTTTGTTGTGCGCACATAGTGCTTTGTTTCACTATAATCTCAGTTTAGAAAGGATTACTACTACTGTCTGTGTTTGATGTATTATTTCGTGAAAAATGAGTTTTTTTTTTTTAAATAAAAATCGTTGACAATTTAGTTATGTTAGCGAATTGAATGAACTTATTGTGTTTGAGTATCAAATGGTTGAATAAAAGTCGGAAAAAATGCACTGTTTTTTAATTTTTGAAATTAAAAATAGTGAAGCAATATTTATGGTTTTCATTATTTTTTACTGTTTTATTTGGTCTCTGTCTTAAAAGAGAATAAATTAGACATAAATTCAGCAGGACATGCTTAGTAGCAACAAATAATAAAGTGAGACGTATCAAATTTGAAATAAAAAAGGTGTGGAACGTCAAACGTAGCAGTCAATCGGTTGACGTGAATGCACAGGCGTTAAGTTCTTGAGACAAAAAAATTGTTATGGAATATCTATTATTAGATAGTTTATAAAAAAAATGGTAATTGGATGACATAGAAAAAAAAGAAGAAAATGATGTTCCTTCTGACCAGCATTAAAAAGAAGTCGATTCAAAAGAAACAAATTGCTCAGTAAAATAAATCCAAGAAATAATGAATTGATGTTGAACATCAAAAAGAGTGGAAGGTTCTCTAGCAGGCCAAGTTATATAATAAATAAATACAACAAAAAAATAAGTTTAAAGTATTAAACCAACAACAGTGAAGCAAAGCATAGAAAATTAATCAGGTAAGAGTGATTTTACATTGCAAGATAAGGTTTTTCTTGATTTCACTTAGCTCACATATTCATTCTTTCTTTTGGTGATTCCATTGAATGATCAGCTGTTCACATTTATAATGAAGATAATGTTCTTGAATGTTCTGCACTTAATGCGCTTGGATGCAACCACTGCTCTAAGCTTCCATTTTTCATGTACTCCAAAATTAGAGCTTTAAATTCCTCACCATTGTAGTCTATTCCAGAACAACGTGTTAAGATTGGAACTATATTTCGATATTTAATATGTTTTAGTGCATTGCATTCAGTGATGAAACTCTTTTAAGATCCTCTTTTTATAAGGTTCAAGACTTTTATGGCCAAAATTTCTCTTCTGACCTAAGAATTCCTTTGTAGACAGAGCTAAAATTTCCAGAGCCTATCAAATTTGTGATTAAAGACCCATTGGTTGCCTATAGATAGTTAGAATAATTGACATGATGAGAAGAAAAGTAACTGTGCTAACTATCGTTGCTACCAACATGAATGTATGAAGTTTTACAAGTTTCTTACCATGGATAGGACATGGTGGTAGAAGCAGTTCTGAAATACCTCAACAAAGATTACTGTTCTAAATTGAAGCAGTACCATGTGATCAGTCTCATTTTCTGATGCAGAGGCAACAAGTTTTGGAATAAACCATGGTGATTTTAATGTAAAGAGAACAAGAAGTTTTTTTTAAATGCTTGTGTCCAATAAATCAAAGCAAAAATGCATTAGTTTTTGTTTTTGCTTTGGTATTTAAGGGACCGACATTTTCTGGCTCAGACATCAAAGATAACTTTAGAGGTCAAAACGCATACATCAAATTTCTGTCGTATTGGAGTTTTCAGCAATTTCATGATCTGTGCTTCCAACAACAGTCATAGGATTGTTGCAGATTGAAAGTATTCAGTTCAGTGGAACAATATCATTGGAGGAACACAATAGTTTTTCAAGATGATGTTAAAGTTATCTTAGAAAAAGTTGTCGGATTTATCAAGTAATTTATTGTCGGATATTTCCTTTCTGACAAACTGATGAAGTGCAATACCAAATTATGCAACACATTCCTATCAGTCTATTAAATTATGTCAAGGCCTGCACACACAGAATTAAAAATAGGTTTGTCCTTGGCATGGAAATATTAATGATATATTTCTTCAACTTTCTATTTAAAATCCAATTTCTATTAAAAATTATTATTTTTTATCAAAATTAAATTATTTATTTTTATTACTTTTCAGAATATTTGGATATCAAATTGTACGGTCCCAAATTAGACCGACCGTCCAAAGGAATGATCATGAGTTATTCAGTGTGATTAGTGAGATAAGGTAATCATTAATGACTACTTAATACATTTAATGACTGTATCAAAGATAAATATGACATTTATTGGTGATTAGCAAATTACATTACATAAAAAGATACCGTATTAATGAATAATTAAGGTTTTGAACGATGGTGAGACCTATAAATATAGGGTTAAATGTCCGGGTAAAGATATCTTATTCCCACTTACTATCATAAAAGTATAAAAGAAATATGATTGACTTGAGCATACAAAAGCAATATTGCTGACTTGAACGTCGGAGTGTCTTTTACAGACAACACGGTTAGGACAAGGAGAAAAGAGAGAGAGCAAGCGCGACTTGATGTGGAGTGGACAACTTTAAATACTTTGGGTTAAGGATCTCAATCCTATCAAAACATAAATTATTTACTTTTAATAGTTTAAAGTCACAGTTAAATACTACCTGACTTTGTTTATTTGTCATTATTAAATATTAAAAATGAACAATATTTAAGTTTTTTAACTAAATATAAAAAATGTTTAGTTTAAAACTTTCAAATTTGGGTTAAATATGTTTTTAGTCCCTATATTTTTGGACGATTTTGGTTTTAGTCCCTATTTCGAAATAAGGTACAATTTAGTCTTTCAACTTTAGAAAACTCGTTTTAGTCCTTTTTACCAAATTTTTTAAACTTTATTTGTTGTTTAAGTACGTTTCATTATAGCATTTGGATTGTTTACACTTTTTGACACATTTTTGCTTCAATGTTAACTGAAAAACGCGTTTGAAACAACAAATAAAATTAAAAAAATTTGATAAAAAAAACTAAAACTAGAGTTTTCTAAAATTGAAGGACTAAATTATACCTTAATTTAAAAGAGAGACTAAAACCAAAATCGTCCAAAAGTAGAGAGAGTAAAATCATATTTAACCTTCAAATTTCCAACAGTATACATAACAGAAAACAACTTTTGTAATAATTCATCCCCATTAGTGTTTTGAACTGGCGATGGCTAAGAGTTATTACAATAAATCAACTTTAATGTAAATTGAAATAATTTTTTTTATTAATTTAGTATTTCATTAAAATACTTTTTTTAGCTTATATATAATTTATTATGATTCATGCAATCAATACTAAAAGTCAACTTTCATCTGCCAGCCATATAGTCATTCTAGTTTAATTATTAGTTTTGAATGTGAGTTTCAAAGTGTATGATCACTTCTCATATATGACATGATACATGATATTAATAAAAAGAGTATTTTAATATACTTACGTAAAATAAATAAAAAATATATTCATTGTCGTTTTTTTTTCCCTTTTTTTCTTACATGGCAAGAAATAATTAAGATGGATTTATATGTTGTATGTGGAAAATGTTATAGAAGAATGTCAAATATTCTAATTTTATAATATTATACTATTATAAATAAAGTTTTATAATCTTATAATAAAAAGTAATTAAAGAATAGATATATGAAAAGGAGAAGAAAATATTTGAACGAGAGAAAAAAATATTTACAGAAAAAAAATTTGAATAATTTTTTTTTAAATTGTAGAAGAATATTATTTTTGTTTTGGGAAGAGAAAACTCTCCTTCTTTTATTACTAAAATAAGTGTTTGATAAAATATTTCTCCATACTTTTTTTGAGTTTCTCTTAAAAATCTTGTTTCTAAAAGTGTTAATTTATTTCTTAATTCTCTAGTATTATAAGATTTACCAACAACTTTACCAAACTGGTCAGATAAATTCTCAAAGTTATCATAAATGATTAGAATTCATTTATGTGTTAAAAATAATATTAGTATTTTCTAATACTATTTCGATTTTACCACACTATTCTATTATTTAGGAACTCAGTGGTAACATCATCACTATTATTTATATATACATGGAATAAAATACTATTTTAATATTATTTATGTATCATTATTCATATTTGTGTTTATAATTATTATTATTTATAAAATAATTTTGAACTAAATACATAATAACACATAAATAATATTAAAATGTTGTTAAAATATTATTATTAAAAAATTTATATCATAAATGTATGTATAAAAAGTAAAGTGTAAAATTTGATCTTTTGTAGAAATAAATAAAATAGGTAATTTAGATAATAAAAAAGAAGAAACAAGGTAGGGTTGGCAAAAATGAAGAAAAAAAAACAATAGGCAGTAATGAGCTAAGATTATTGGTTGTGGAAGAGAAGACAAGATAGTTGAGAAAATCATATCAATCAAGGTATCATATTCTCATTATTTATGTGTTGAGATTTCAACTTCACTATCCTAATGTCATATAAAAACATTACAAAGTCTAAGTAAATGGTTTTGCAAATGCCCAAAATGTTGAAGAGTCAAGTTCAAACACACCTAATCATTTATCTGTACAATCAACACTATGGCTTCGTGAAATTTTGTGAATTACATGATATTATTATAACAATTGGGTATATATATTTTCACTTATTTCTATTTCTTTCACGTTAACATAATATTTGTGAAATATAAAATATTGAAAAGTCGTTTTTTGGACTTTGGCGTATTTAAATTGTTAATTGATTCAAAGAAGCGTAAAAAAAAAAGTCCATTCTTCCATGAAAAATTGATTTGCAATATAATAATATCTTCTCCACAGAACATCCCAAACTATGAAATAAATATCCTTTATTTTGAAAGAGATGTACCTGTGACTATAATTCAAAACCCCAATTATAAAATAATACATTTCAGAGTGCAAAATGCAATTCAACTTCCAATCCATATAAACTCCAAAAGGCAACTTTTGTCCTATTCCATCTCTTCAATAATTCACTCCATTTTAATATATATTTATTCTCAAAACATTTTATTTTCAAGTACTTCTTCTTCATTTTTTATTCAGTAAAATAAAAATCTCAATAAATTTTTAGAAATTCACGATTTACTTGAAATAAATAAAAAATCTCAATAAAATTTAGTTTTGTTATTTATGTGAAAGTTTGAGAAGATGTAGTGGTTGATGCCGAAGTTGTTGAATGGATTAATGATATTAGGAAACTATGACTGAAACTACTTAAGATGTTTGATGAAAGCTCCATTTCTCAATGTTTCAGAAATCAAATTTCATCTGTCTCAACAAAAAAACCATTTTTTATTTTATACATTCCTCTCATTCAATTTCTTACAAAAGAATCACAAAAGGAAAGAAAACTTAAAAATCATAACCATCTTAAACATGTCAAGTCATTTTGAAGCTAAGGAGAAAGATACCGTTTTCAGATAAAAAAAAAAAAAAGTCTCAATCAGTGACCCACCGGCGTCCGCGGAAGGACGTGGACCGCAACCGGCTCAAAGCCTTCCGGCAGCAGAACCGGTATGATCCGCGGCGGCGATGCGGCGACATCCACCACGGAGATCCCGGAAGTTGAAACGACACAAAGTTTTCCCTTTTCTGCCGCGATTTGTTCGGCGCCTTTTAGTCTTTCGTTCTCGAGAATCTCTTCCCAGGCGTCTTCTTCCGCCAGGTATCTTCTAAGCACTCCCTTGGCTTCGTCCACGACGTACATCACTTCTTCTTCCATGGCGGCCACGGGTCCTCTCCAGCCGTAGAGCATCCCCTCCGGCATGTCCTTCCAGGCGTCCTCCGCCACGTCGTACACGGCGCCTTCCTTCGCGGCGTCGCCTTTCACGTTCACCATGCAGAGCTTCTGCCGCCATCCGACGGCGTCGATGGCCTCTCTGCTGAAGCGGCCGTCCTTCAGATCCGTCTTTTTCTCCCAGACATCGCCGTTAGGGCTTCGGACGTCCCATTTCTCGAGGGAGCGAGCCACGTGGATGGAGAAGTGGGCCCCGATGCCGCTGGCGACGTAGACGGCGGGTCCGAGCACCCCGAGCGCGCACCAGCGCCGCGGCGTGGCGAGCATGGGCCCGAATGACCAGGTACCGGAGAGGGGGTGGAATATGAGGGGTCGGGGCAGGGCGGGGGAGAGATTGTGCGTTGTGGCGGCGAGGAGGATAAGACGGCCGGCGGCGCTGACGGACTGGACGGATAGACTGCGGGAGAGGAAGGAGGGGTGGCGGAGGAGGAGGTGGCGGAGATGTGGGTGGCGAGGAAGGATGCGCCAAGTGTGGGATATGGGGTCAAAGGTGTGGAATTCGATGAAAGAATGGGACTTGGGAGGTGAGAGAATCGCGTAGAGAGAGAAAAAGGGGGGAAAAGAAGGAGAATATATCAAACGACGCCATGAGTGAGAAATGGAGAAGAGCAGAGAAGGGTTTACAGAAGAAAGACACAATTGGGCTATGTGGTCGGGAAGACCTGCGATCAGAACATGTTCTTGTTCTTGTTGGCGTTTTCTGCGTTTGGAATTGTTTGAAGAAAGATGAAGATGAGAGTGGTGTTGTGGTGTGTCGGGCATGTCCATGAACGGAGAAGAAGAGAGAGAGAGAGAGAGAGAGAGTGTGGGGTTGGTTTTGTTAAGGAAGACACATAAAGTAATGTTAGATTTTCATAAAAAGCTAAAGTGTGCCGGTTTCAGCTTTTTTTGGTTCATTAAAACATATGTCCCATCTTTCCAACTGTTCTGCTGTCCAATTACTACCCTCACCACAAACACCTCTTCTTTCCAAACTATTATTTACTTTTTAAATTCTTCAATCATTTCACTTATATTTTGTTTTTTCACAAACTAATCTCATACAAAGGACTGTCTATATTTCATTTTAAATATTAGGCCAAACATTTTCTTTTTAGAATACCTTTTATTCTCTTTCTTGTCTTTCTTTGTTTGGTGTGTGTTCCTGTTTTCTTTTCTAAATAAAACTAAAATGATGAAACAATTTTGCTTAAAAGCTCAAACATGATGTAAGATTTCCAAATGCATAACAATATTATTTTCAAATGAATTTCGTATAAAACGTACTTTCATTCTATTGAAGTATTACAAATATTCATCATAAGAAAATAATATCTTGCATGTATTGTGTACGTACGTAAATAAAAGTTATATTATATAACATTTCAAAAAAAATAGTCTAAAATATTATTTAGAAATTATTCTAGGTCTAACAGATACAACAGATAACAAAATAAAATGTAGGGTTAAATATATTTTTAGTCTCTATATTTTGGGGCGATTTTGGTTTTAGTCCTTCTTTGAAATTAAGATACAATTTAGTCCTTCAACTCTAGAAAACTCTGGTTTTAGTCCTTTTTACCAATTTTTTTTAACTATATTTGCTATTTCAAAAGTGTTTCTCAGTTAACATTGAAGCAAAAATGTGTCAAATAGTGTAAACAATCCAAATGGTATAATGAAACGTGTTTGAAACAGCAAATAAAATTAAAAAATTTGGTAAAAAGGACTAAAACCAGAGTTTTCTAGAGTTGAAGGACTAAATTGTATCTTAGTTTCAAAGAAGGACTAAAACCAAAATATCCCCAAAATATAGGGACTAAAAATATATTTAACCCTAAAATGTATGAAGTATAAATACAATTATCTAAACATAATTATAAATTAAACTTTGGTTTAATAATTCACATACTTCCCATGATTTTATTTAAATAAGTTTTTTCAATTATTTTTTATTTTAATTGAGTCTTTGTTTTTGAAAAATTTAAACAAATAGGTTATTGTCGTTAGTTTCGTATTAACACAAAGCTTCTGTTTTTTTTTTTAAATATTTTTTTTTTTATTTTTTATTTTCATTTTTTATTTTTTTCTTTTTTTTAAAATAAGAAAAATTGCCACGTATCAAGCTACATTGAGCCATGTGACAATGACAGTGTGACGTGGCACTAACGGTGTCACAAGTCACTGTGAAGCCATGTGTCATTGCATTTATCTCAATTTGGTTCCTATATTTTTATTTTGTTTCAATTTAGTCTCTCTATTTTTGTTTTGTCTCAATTTAGACTTAATGTTTTTAAAATGATCACCAAAAATAGAGACTATCTGAATGATTAAACCTTAAACTTTATATATAAGATTTTAATCCCAAAACTATGTACAATTGGACCCTTAAATACAACTGAAAGAAAGAACACACAAGAAACTATCTAAACATTAGTATTATCTTCACCCAAGACTTACTCTAGAGACACATCTTCACTCTCTACTCATACCTACTAGATGATCATTTCAAAAAGAGAATCAACGCATCTAATCAAACAACAAAGCAATACAAAAGAAAGATGAGCTAATAATAAAAGAATAAACAATCATTACACAATAATATTCACATTATTCATTCCATTTCGTTCAAGACAAACCAAACATCCTAATCATGTTATTAACCTAGGTAAACTCATCCGGATAGATGTATTGATGTCAGACTATGACAAGTTTAGCACTTGTAGTAGTGAAACAGCTCCCCCCAAAGTTACCACACAAGGTCAATCCATCTACTACCTGTGGACACAGAACACCAGACCATAGACTAGGATTTCCTGCTACCCCTCACCACATAATCTCTTTCTCTATCTGAGATGGCGCAATTGTTAGCGTCAGGATAACTTCCAAGGTCGAGTCCTTACATCAATACATCACTTACTTGGAACCATCACTAAGAATTTCACCCTGTAAATTCTTTCTAAACCAAATGAAGTTTAATCACACAGTTCATACCATCATATCATTTAAAAATCACATTATTGAGCAAATAACATATTGTTTCATCATTAAAACCAAGCATAAAAGAGAAGAGAAAATAAAAAAAAATCTATAACAACTCAAAATCACTCGCCCAGCGAGCAAAACTACTCGCCCAACAAGAGCCAAAATAGAGGGTTTCCTAAGCCCAGCGAGGGAACTCACTCAGTCCTTGGAACTCATTGTCCAAGACCTGTAAAACTCGTCCAATGAGTTGAACCACTTGCCCAATGAGAGCAAAAACAATGAGCTCCCCAAGCCTAGTGAGCTGCCTCGCCTAGCCTATGAAACCCACTGTCAAAACTCTCTACAACTCGCCCAGCTCACCCTAGCGACTCTATAGAATACCAAATAAGCAGAAACTATCCAAGTGTTTGTACCTCAACAATAACCAATTTCAAACCAAATTATTAAGAATGCCCAACTCAAAATAACAAAAGTTATACTCTAAAGACCATGATTTAATTTTACAACTTAAGGGTCTAAACAAGTCACATATGACTCAAAAACAAACCCAAAACAACCTGCCTAAAACCTTACAAGTCAAAATCTCACTATCCAAAACCTCTACAATGCACCAAAAATCCATTTGAAGACACCCTCTAATGCTTACTTAACATTTCTAAACAAATTCTTTGAACATCTGTCACTCAACCAAGTTTCAACTAACAACAACATAATTCCTAAATCCCCTCATCTTTATTTAGACCATTATTTCAAAAAGTCACCTAGTAAAACCCCATTAACTAAAATTTGATTTACCATCTAGTTTAGTCTTATCATCCTCAACTTCTTAATCCAATACCATAACTAACTTCATAAGGACATTCAAATCAAAATCAATATTCATTTCGACCAGATTCATCACAGAAATAAAACAATCAATTAACCATTCCAATCACAATATACACATTAGCATGCGAAATTCTAGTTTAACTAAATTCAACACAATCTAACCAAATTCATGAATTTGAAATAGCAATAAGAAAAGTTACTAGCTTCCCTTACCTTAGAGAGGACACTACCAAGTTCTACACGGTAAACCATCCTTGCTTCGAGCTTAAGAAACTCTAGAAACGCCTACGAATTACCAAATCGTGATCAGAATGAGTCCTTAAGACCACATATTAACAAAGAACCAAGAATATAGCTCAAATGACACATGGGAAGGGGTTCCTAATCATGATCATAGACAAAGAACAAACAGGAAAAAGAGGTAGAAACTTACTTGCTCTATAAGAATGAACATTACTCAGTTATGACCTCTTGAACACTTCTTCATCGTCAAACAAATGATCGAGGAATTAAAATTAGTAGAGAGAAGGAAGAGGAAAATCGAAAAAAGAGTTTTATAGTAATGATTAATGTATTATATAATTAGACGAGTTTAAAAAAATCTATTTATATTATTGAACTATTTCAAAATTAAAATATTTTAAAACAACTATTATTTAATACTAAAGATTATTACATATTGATTATTTTAGCTTATTTCATTTTTAAATACTTTGTTTAACTTAAATGATTTAAACGTTAAATGTTAATTTCATTACTTCAAATTAAATAAAAATATTTATCAATTTCAATTGTAGTCTATGTTACTTTTTTTTAGAATTTATTAAGATTTTTTAATTAATACTGATTACTTTTTTTCATTAATTGTAATTAATTTTTTAATATTTCGGTTTTAAAAAATTATAATTGACATTAATAAAAAAAAAATTGTATATATCAATAGAAAACGATAATTATTAATTTTTTTTTTTACATTTGGAAAAATAATCTTTCTGACATCAAAAAAACAAAATAGTTAGCATAATAATATTTTGGTATAGGTTGGTTGATTACGCGGAAAACAAAATTGGGTTGAAAAAACAATTAAGAAAAAACACGTCAATTTGATATAAATAACTTTATACTCTTAGTTTGTACATAATTTTTTTCAATTTCAATTAATTTATTTATTCTGATAAAGTTTATAATTTAAACTTTTTTTTTTAAATTTCTTATCAAAACAATGTATTTTATCATAAAATATTTCGATTTCTTTTATAAATATATAAATAACCCTCTTTAAATTCTCTATTCAAATCCGTTGCATATAAAATATAACTGAAGTATATATTTAAGAAACAGATTTCTTTAAGATGGATACTCATTATTTAAGTGTCTCAAACAAAAATAATTTAAATAAATAAAAAGACTACAGAAGTTTAAATTTAAAAGGCTTAAACCTAAATAAGGAAACTTAAAAAAAAAGTGGTCACTGAAATGGGTACCAAAGTGAAGTCATTCCATTAAGTTTAGGGCACTATTCTAAATCCTTCTTCTATTAGATACTTTCACAATATTCTTTTGACAACATTTTAACATTATGTGATTGGTTCATGTTAATCTTTATTATTATTATTATTATTATTATTATTATTATTATTAATTGTGAAGTAATTTTGAACCAATCACATAATGATACATAAATAATGTTAAAATGTTGTCAAAATATCATTATCCCTTATATTAACATGTAAGTTCATCAAATCATAAAAATAGATGCATAGTTCCAAATTAATATCTTAGTATCTTCACTAGTACAAAAACAGTGTACAATTAATTTAACGTCGAATTTTGTCAATATACGACGTTAATAACTTTTTTTTTATTTTTTTTAATTAATTGTGATCTTTTTTACAACTCTACCAGACTTGGAAAGCAGAAAAAACAAGAAATTTCAGTTTTTGATATTTTATAAAACATGAACTAATAGTAATATAAGATCAATCAAAGAATAATAACAAACAATGAAGAAGTTCAATCAAACAACAAACAAGTTCAATCAAACAACAATTCAACCAAACAACAATAACAAATAAGTTTAACAAAAAATAACAAACAAGTTATCAAAAAGTTCTTCAAAACAAAAACGAAAACTAACCTTTAAAAGGTGGATTCATCATAATAAAGTGTTGCCACTAGTGATAGAAAGCATAATGCGCCTATGAAGGAAAAAAACACGAAAATAATCGGTGAAAACAAACGAAAATCATACCTAAAGTAGTTAATTAACATGAATTTGTATCATATGAAAGAAAAATTACATGTAATGGTCGTTAAACTTCGTTCGAAAAAAGTTTGAGTAGAGAAAAGGATCTCGCGCCCTAAGATAAAGTGGATGGATTTTCAATCTCTCGCTCAATTTTTTTTTGAATTCACTAACCTTTTAACGTACATTCGACGTTTTATATGTTGATTTTAGACCGTGCTTCTTTTTTATGGTGTTAATAAACTCAATCTTCAAACACATTAGTACATTAACATACCTATACATGTAGGCTGATTTTTATTATGTCAATATAAATACATAAATTTTACATAGGCATGCAAAGTAATAGCAGATAAAATTATATATTTAATAAATAATAAAATTTATTAAGATGAATTTTAATTCATAATTAATTTAATTTTATAAAATCAATTTATAAAATAATATTTATATTAATTTATGTAATATAAATTATTATTATTTTTAATTCACGTGGAACTTTCCAAAAAAATTAAATTACAAATTCATTATATAAAGTTGGTTAAGAAGTTGTATATTGTTTTATAAAAAGGAGGGGCATGTTGATTTGGTGGTATTAGGTATTTTGAAAATGAAGGTTATTAAGAAAATGAGAGTAGGTAGGTGTTGCTGGAATGAAGTTCAAGTCTGCCTTTTCCTTCCTTTTCCAAATTATTATTATTTTTAATATAATCCATTACTATTACTATTATGGGTATTATAGTAGTTCAACTTTCTATAATGTATTACCTTAATATAATTAAAATAATAATATTTATTTGTAATTAATTTGTTGAAAAAGAAAAAATAAAAGCACTCATAATTCATTATTTAATTCTTTTTTATACAATCAAACTCTTCATTTAAATATTATATTTATAGTTATACACAATTATAACATTTAAATAAAATTAAATAAATAATTTATATAAATATAATAATAATTATATTAATTTTCTTAATACAAATAATTAAAAAAATAACCGTGAGACACGTGTCCCAAACTAGTTTTGGTTTAAAATCTTGAGTTCAGTGTTTCAATGTGTAACCAGATTTAAAGAAATTTTTTTACCGTCTTACTTATTGGTTTAATACCTATTTTGGTCCTCCTTTGGGAGGGTTTGTTCAAAGTGGTCCCTCCTTTTTTCAAAAGTTCACTTAAGTTCTACCTTTTGCAAAAACTGTTCAAAGTGGTCCTTTTTGCTAACGGCGTTAATTCTGCTAACGACAGAGCTGCCAGCGGGCTATTATGTGTTAAAAAACATTATTAATTGTGACATGGAAATGTAATAAAATTAGGATTAAAATTAAAATTGAAATTGGGGTAATAAGGGGTAATTAGGCAAACTGATTTTGGGGATCTTCTTCTCTTAAGAACTCCATTGATTTGCTAGTGGTGGATCCAAATCCTTTTGCACGATTATAATGGGTAGAACAAACACAAGTGATCTTCCTATCGCTGGCTGAGATGGTTCAAGTAAGCATGGAACAAAGTCTGAGACATTTACAACAAAGGGCTCTCGTCTGCCGCTGTAAAACTCTGCTTCTTTCTCAGTTTTCTTCACCTTTTTTTTTCTCTGCATTTGGGGTTTGTGAGGTAAATTTCCAGAGTAGAAAACGGAAAAAAAGAAGGAATAATACATAGTGAAGTATGATGCCAGTCCAGGCCATTGTGGAGGTATCGAGTGACTGGTAATTGTCAATAAACTAAGTTGTCAGTGGTAAAGGTCATGATTTTGTAGTTGGTTTGTAAAGAAACTGCTGTATAAAATGACATACAAGTGGTAAAGAAGATCCCAGTTTGCCTAATTACCAGATTACCCAAATTTCAATTTTAATTTTAACCTTAATTTTATTACATTTCCACGTATTAGAAGTGGGTTTTAGGCCTAACTCAACCCTACAAAACCGGCTTGTAAGGTGAGGTCTGCACCTCACTTATATATTATAATTTGGCCTTATCTCTAGTCGACGTGGGACTTCCAACACACCCCCTTCACGTCGAGGTATAGACATCTCGTGCGTGATANTAGAAATTGGGTGGTCCAATATTGGCCCGACAATGGATGGAATAGAAACAGAAATGCCCACATAGAACTCGCTAGGATAGGCTTTAATCATGGCTCTGATACCATATTAGAAGTGGGTTTTAGGCCTAACTCAACCCTACAAAACCGGCTTGTAAGGTGAGGTTTGCACCTCACTTATATATTATAATTTGGCCTTATCTCTAGTCGACGTGGGACTTCCAACACACCCCCTTCACGCCGAGGTATAGACATCTTGTGCGTGATAATAGAAATTGGGTGGTCCAATATTGGCCCGACAATGGATGGAATAGAAACAGAAATGCCCACAAGGATTCTAGACACAGGTGCTACTGATCATATATCCAGTTCTTGGTCTCATTTTATTTATTATCATAAAATCTCACCAATTGAAATTTCTCTACCCAACAAGAACTCTTCATTTGCTCATTTTTCTGGCACAGATTCTCTTGGCCCGACAACGGGTGGAATAGAAAGAGGAATGCCCACTTAGAACTCGCTAGGATAGGCTTTAACCATGACTCTGATACCATATTAGAAGCCGGTTTTGTGGGGTTGAGTTAGGCCTAGAACCCACTTCTAACACCACGTCACAATTAATAATATTTTTTAACACATAATAGCCAACTGGCAAAGCCGTTAATAGAATTAACGTCGTTAGCAAAAAGGACCACTTTGAACAGTTTTTGCAAAAGATAGGACTTAAGTGAACTTTTAGAAAAAGGAGAGACCACTTTGAACAAACTCTCCCAAAGAGGGACCAAAATAGGTATTAAACCTTACTTATTTTATTTGATCTCACAAATATTAATTTAATAATTTTTTACAATAACATTCGATCAAATCGAACTAATATATTAATTTTTATTTTATATACAAGTTATATTTTTTGGAATTTTTTTTATATATATATTTTTGTAGGATTACCACTCATTTTGTTTTTTCTGTCTTTTGTATTCTTTTATGATGTTTTTCTCTTTCATTCAGTCGATCCACTATTTGTCAAAATGACTTCAACACTCAAATTAATATTTAATTAAAACAGAATTTAATAAATACAATATATTAAAAAATATTAAATGTTTTATCCACATATCATATTTATTAACTTTGAATTTTTACTTTACCAGGTCTAACTACTATTTAATTAAATAACTTCATAATTAATTATCAAATTTATCTTTCTTCAAAATACATCGATCATCAAACTTTAAAGAGAGTGACGTGAGGCTAACCAGATCCATTGGTATAGTTGTTTCATGTCACGTGACATGTACATTTCATAAAATAGTTTTGTTTTAATGTAAAATACAAAAATAATTTCATTCTTATTAATAAATTAATGTGGGACAACTATTATTCGATTCTTTAGTATAAGCAAGAATATTAAGTGTCTTAAAAATTTCTGAACCACACAAACTAAATTCTTGAATCTTCTTTTCAATTGTGACACTGACCGAACTCCAACACCACTTTCACATTTACAATTTTTATATATTTCTTTTATTATTTCGTAATTTTCATCACAGCTGATGTTGTTTTAGATTTTTTTTATTAAAAAATATTTAAATTTTCTATTTTAAAATCAATTAAACATTTAAGTTTGGAATGAAATTTGTTTAGATCTGAATTATAAAAAATTTATAATTTTTTTATTTAAAAAAATAGTAATTAAGTGAGCTAATTTATTTATTTACCAGTAAATCGAGTCATATTCAAATTTCTTTATTTTTTAATAAATGAGTCGTTTACTAAGTGATCAATTCTTAATAAATCGAATTGAGTCAAATCAATAATCCGTTTTGACAAAGCTAGTTTTACATTATATTTCAACACAAATTTTATTTTATAGTGAAATTGAATATTAAATCGGTTTATATAAATTTTAGGAATGTCATTTGATATCATAAGATACATAACTTTGAAATATGGCTAAAAATTAAAGTTTTTTTTTTCATCTATTGATGATAATGATGTATCCACGAAATCAATTTATATGTTTTCTGTGTGAAATTAACATCGACGATAATGAAGTCAATATCATTAATATTTATTTCAATCACTGTGACGTCCTCGTATAGGTTACAAAATTATAGAAAATGACAAATAAATTTTAATTGTATTTATTATTATATATATTATAAACGAGACATTTGTAAATATTTTGTTGATTTGATAATTTTTTATTTACATTTAAAAGTTGAAAATTGTGTATTATCAAAAATTTTCATAAGACATATAAAAGGATTTATATTTGATAAGACACATGGGATTGAATGTTTGGACCATCACACAAAATGAGATTTAAAGAACTTTTTAAACGATCTTGATATTTAGAAATTAAAATTTGAGAAATGAATTTGGTGATTAGAAAAAATGGCATAGAAAGTGTTAGAAATGAGTTTAAAAGCTAACACAATTTTATAAAATTGGTTTTTAAGATGAGATTTTCATCTCACTTATATAATATGAGATTTCCAACACTATTCCAACCATAACTCTGATACTATGTTAGAAGATGAATTTAAAATCTAATTCAACCTTGCAAAATCGATTTATAAAATGAAGTTTATACCTCATTTATATATTATAAACTTAAAAAAAAGAAAAAAGCTAAATTTAGCATAAAAAAAGAGATTGAGTATAAAGGAAGGAAGGCTTTGTCGTAAGCGTTTGAAAGTTACATAGATATTGGTGCGGCAGTTGAACTAAACATGAAATAATAATATAAGCTACAATGAATGGTTCCAAAAACTACCCTTCATGCACGCATGTTCCTTCAGCCACTCCTCTTTCTTCTCTCATATCACAATTCCACACCTGCTTCCAATTTTTTTTTTCGGAGATTACTGTTCATGCCAATTGAAAAAATGTGAATTTTTGTTAGGACAATGATATTTTAACAATTTTTTTTAATAATTTTTTAATAAGTGTTACTATTTCATTAGTCTGTTTAAATTTATTTTAAAAGAATATTTGAAATGGACCAATCACAAACTAATACATATATATTATAAAAAAATTATCAGAAAAAAGTTGTTAAAAAGATTTTTTTCTATTTTTATACTTCTTGAGAGAAATATTTTTTTTAATAAATTTATAATATCACAAAATGGCCACACAGAAAAGGAAAAAGAAAAGTAAACAGAGGGCTCTTCATCTTCATGACAAGCCTAGTATCAGAAATCAAATAAATAAGCGTGATTTCTAAGTGTAATGAAAATATAGAATATAGCAATTTGTATATTGATTATGATATTTTGATAATAGAATATGTGTCATTATTTTATTGATTTATTTGAATTTATATTTAAAAAATATTTCAAATGAATATATCAGATATACATTAAAATTGTAAAAAAAAAATGTTAAAAGAATTTTTTCTGTTGCAAATTGGCAACAAGACATAATTATACACGAAAGGTGTTGTTTCTCCTATCTCAAAAGGAAAATGATATTTTGACACCAATTTTTGATATTATTTTGACACTACACACGTGTCAAAATATGGTTGAACGATTTCAAATTAAAAAAAAGTTAAGGTAAGAACATATTTGGAAGAGAAAAACCAAAATTTTTGTTTTTAATTTGAAATCGTCCAACCACATTTTAACACGTGTGCAGTGTCAATATGGTGTCAAAAAATTAGTGTCAAAATATCATTTTCCATTTCAAAAGTCGTTACCTATTTTAATTCTAGTATTACAGAAGGGTGACATAGTCCTACTTTCCAAAAGCATGACATGTGAAAGAGAAACAAATTGAAAACTCACTTACAAAAAGGCAAGTTTAAATTGAATAAAAAATATAAAACATGCAGAAAGGCTGATGTTTGGTATGGGATAAATGCAAGATTATTTTTATACGTGGTTTACATTTTACTAATATATTTGAATTAAGTTATATCGTTTGACTTGAGAAACTTTTAAATTAATGATAAGATGTCAAGTTGATTTATGAAAAGTATTTTATGATTAAAAAGTTTACTTGTGTCTATTTTTTTATGTCTTTTATATATGATTATTAATAGTAAATTTTAAGTATGATTTAATGTAGTATAATCGAATCAATGTTAATTTTCTTTCTTTTATGTTTTTTTTTAAATGGAGTTTAAACCTCTATTGGTCTATGAGGGAAGAATTAACTATAAAAATATAATATTAATAAGATTTGAACTCAACTATATAAGAGATTTATTAATTTTTATATGATGTTTTATTTTCTTATTTCTGCCGAACGTGGAACTTATATTCACACTTGAATTTTCAACATACAACCTAAAATCATTGTCAGGAAGACTTTTGATACAAAAATTATATTATTCATCTCAGTAAGTCACCAAGACAATCATCAATTCTAATACCATATTAGATAGTTGACTTTAACTTAATATCATAAAACTGATTATAAAGTGATATTTACACTTACTTATATACTATGAAATCGTCTTATATCTAATCGATACAAGACTTATAACAATAATAACTCATCTTTGTTTTGTTATGATCGTTATTTTCTTTCTATGCTATTATCGTATATTAATATCAACACATATGTAGCCATTGGACAAAATGAGACAAGTTATTGGGATAAAATCGAGACGTTGAAGCTTAACTTTGAAATTAAGGTTGCTTTCAGAAACTTTTTATATGAAAGTAATCAGGTTGAAAATTATAATTTTTTTGTAAAACTTTAATTAGATAATTTGTATTATGTGCAATAACTTTAGTTATAAACTTTATATATATATATATATATATATATATATATATATATATATATATTAGTCAAATAACTGTTTACTTTGATTGATATCATTTTATAAGAATGTTATGTGTTAAATGTCTTATAAATTTGATACATAAGAACTATATTGGTAGTGAGTACAAAGAGAAAAAAACCTGACTGATGAAAAAAGAATTAATTAAGAACATTACAACACTTAATACAATTTTCATGGTGTCAAAATCTTTACATATAACTATTTATTTCTTACATTTGATAAATTATATAATTTTGACTTTAAACATGTTTTTTATCTTCGATAAATTGTTAGATTTTTTATTCTGATAATGTTTTAAATAGTAAATGTATTCCAAACAATGTTTTGAAAATAACAAGTCGAAATAATCCATTTTGTCATGCTATTTTAGTCATGAGACTAAACTTGATGGCTCCCACTAACAATATAGGCATGAATGATTAAGACACTTAGATTAAAAAATTATTTAGACATATAACGCTATATTAATTATGAATTGCCGAAATCCAATCAGAATTTTTCAGCTATTGAAAATTACTGTAGCAAGAGAGTTGGTTGAAGAATTAATAATACTTTTTTACTGCCAAATCGCATTATAAATGCATTGAAAAAAAAGAAAAAACGTTGATAAATTTTATTTAAAATTGTTGTCTGAAAAACTTGTCTGTCCCTTTAGCAATAAACTTAAATTTAAAATTTCTTACAACTTAATAAACTAGATTATAGTGAAGTATTAGATATATTATAAATTAAAAATAAAACCAAATTATAATATATATATATATATATATATATATATATATATATATATATATATATATATATATATATA
>NC_028361.1:8502698-8515221 GCF_000741045.1 Vigna radiata var. radiata | reverse complement strand
TATATATATATATATATATATATATATATATATATATATATATATATATATATATATATATATATATATATATATATATATATATATATAACGAAACCTTATTTTATTAAGGTTGATTGGGTAAAGTTAAGTCAAATATAAGATTTTTTTACTTTCAAATATATATATTCAGGGAGAATAACCAGGTGGAATTGAGAAGATAAAGAAAAATAATAATATTCTGTTTTAAGAGAAGAAGGTAAAGAAATTTAAAAAATATATATATAAATATGATAAATGATTTTTTTTAATAAATTAAAGTATAAGGTTAAAATTTTACATATTTACTGAAAAATATTGCCTTACAAAACAGAGAAGTAAGCAATGACCTAATAATATGAAAAAAAAAAACATAAAAATGAATTAAAAAATTCCAGTACTTGTTCTAGCAATGATACATATGCAAAGAATAAAATGCTTTTATGATTGTCACCAGAAAGAAAGGTTTTTCTGATTTTGCTTTGGTCTTCGGTGACATCAACCATATTCATTCTTTCCATTCTTTCTTTTGGTGATTCCATTGACCAAGCCATACCCTTTTCACTAAAAGATAAAAAAATTCAAACTTGAAAGAAATATTTGTCAAAGAATTTAGAACAAACCCCTTTATTCCAATTCTACTTTTTTTTTTTTGAGAAGTGGTAACATCCGTGGTTCAAACAGTCTTTGCTTTGCCAAGATCACCAACATGAGCAATCATGTCACCATCAAGAAGGACAAAGATCATGTAACGCAGAACCAACATCAAACATAATATTTAAGTTTTAAACCTTGCTTGGGTTCAGATCACATTGAATGATTGATGCTTACATTCATGATGAAGGTAATTTCATGCAGAAGGGACATACATCAATCATGATATTTTTTTCTTTCATCAAGATTAAGGGCGTCTTCACTTCCACATAATATACTGTTCAAAGTGAAGAGCGGGCGATGAATAAAAAAAAATTGTGTTCACTTTAAGGTAATAGCGAGTGACTATTTGGAGGTAATACCGAGGTTTATTTACTGTAGCATTACTCGCATATATGCGAGAATTTGGAGGGATCGAGGATGCTTTCTTTAAAATACCCTTATTCATTTCAAATAATTGCCTTATTCAATTAATCATAAAATATAAGAAATATTAGTACTGCAAATTTACTTTCCCTGTTCATTCACGAGTTGAAGAACAGTGAAGATCCCTGAACGTTGGCATGGTGGACGACGCAACGAGCATGAAGCAAGGTTACGTGAAGTCGGCGGTGATGCAGTTGGACGTGCATGGTTGTGGACGTTGGCATGGTGGACGACAACAAGCATGAAGCAAAGAGGGCAACAAGGTTGTATCCGATTACCACACACTTGTATCCGGATACACCTTCTTCGCACAAAGCCAGCAAGTTATCCGGTTACCACACATTTGTATCCGGATACTACCACTACCACTACTTCTTCTTCTTCTTCTTCTTCTTCTTAAACGAGATATGTGTGGGAAAGCTTCTGAAACCCAACAGACACGTTTCTTCCCGGCATGAAAATGGATGTGACTTTGTCGTTGACTTCTTGGAGGAACTCCTCTGACCCAGCAACTGGGAACTTCACCTTTATGCTGAAACAACAGGCTGGGAAACGAAGCTTCGTGGTGCAATATCATTCACAAATCCACTGGCTCGTGGTCAAGTTTTTGTTTTTGTTTTTGGTTTGGAATGTGAGCAGGGTCTTAATGGTTTTCCAATTTCGTGTTTTTAGAATGAAATCTGATAGTAATTTTACAATGAAACATGAACTTGATGTTGGTACTAATTTATCTTTTTTAGAATGATTTATATGAGTTTGGTATTGTTACTAAGATGGCTCCTGATTATGCTGATGTTACTGAGATGAACTACTGAGATGAAATCTAAAATATAGTTGTCGAGCATAAAATTGTGATTTATATGAGTTTGATGATTTATATGAAATCTGAAATTGTGAGTGTCACATAAAATACTTGGATTTATATGACTTTGATGATTTCCAGCATAAATCTGAAAGAAATCTTTTTTAGAATGATTTATATGAGTTTGATGATGTTTAGAAAAAATTGTCACATTAAATAGTTGGATTTAATCATTTGTGCTATAACATCTCAAATTGTTTTTATTATTTATTGTTCATTATCTATAGTTATTGTTCAAAATGCTACAATGTGTTCAAAGGTATTTCAAAATGTTATAATTGTTGAATATTATTTATTGTTAATAACAAACATGAATAACGTTTGAGTATGGGACAATACTAATATTTGATTGAAGCTTCATTGCAATATTTTGCCTATTTCTTCATTCAATTTTTAGACAGATATTCAAGAGGTAAGTTTTGTTGGTTGTTTATTTTTGTTTATTTGAATTTAAAATATACTATTGGTTTTAATATGTTATTTAAATATTGTTGGTTTTTTTTTAATATATGAATGTATTTATTTTATGTATTTTTTTAATATATTTCTATGTTATTATGTTTGTATTTTTTATTTCATGTAATAGATAATTATAATTTGGATTAATTATCCGTATCTACAAAATTAATAAATTTCATTTTCATAACAAATAAATTCATACTAAAAACTAAATTATATCACAAACAAGTATTACAATTAAAAAAAAAATCATTTCACTAAAGTATAATTTAATTAAATTTTTAAAATTATTTTTAATAATTATTCTAAATTTTTAACTATTAATAAACATTTTTTTAATTAAACATAATATAAACAAATATCATTTTATATTACTTTAATACCTAGGAATAATTTTGTAATCTTTAAATTTTACCAATTAAATAAACTTTTTTAAAACTCTCACATCAATCAAATCCTACACTAATTTTCACAAAATTCACCCCAAACTCACTCTGAGTTCCCTTCAGCGAAACGACGCACCGCTCGTCGTCACCGTAGAAGCGTAGCACAGCGCGACGCTCGGAGAACTCGGAGGACGCAGCGCCGTTGAAGAAGAGGTTTTTCTGGCGGCGGATGACGACGTGGAAGGGGGAGAGCAAGCTGGTGACACGACGGTGGGCGTTGGCGTCTGCGAAGCGCAACTTCACTTCGACCTCCGTTGGGGAAGAAAGGTAGGAGACTGAGGCTAGGGTTTTACAAGGAGAGGCCGATACGATGCGACTTGGAAGTGGGATCTTCACTTCCCGATTTAAGGGATATCAAATGTGCAAATGTATTGGTGGATGCAAGTGAATCTGTCAAGCTTGCAGATTTTGGATTGGCCTAGGTATGCAAAATATATTTTATTTTGGATTGCCAATTTTAGGGCTTCTTTTATTTCTAGAATATTTTGATATCAGTTATAGATGTCTGAGTAATGTTAAATTTCTTATCATTTCAATTTTTCTGACTTCATTTCATGATTTTCTTTCCAGGCAACCAAAATGAATGACGTTAAATCAATGAAGGGTACATCATTTTGGATGGCCCCGGAGGTTTGCCTTCAATCTTTACTTTTGATCAGAAATAGTTTATAATGGTTCTTCTGTCAAATTTGTCTAAATTTAAGCCTAATATTTCTCTATCTCTGTCAAAGCTAAAAGGCCATCTTTATTATTGAATCAAAGTAGTTGCCAGAAGCTCACTTAATGAGAGTCAGAAAATTGCTTGTTCCGTATATTTTTTTTAAATCCCAAATTGCTAGAGACTATATTTTTTCAATTTATGATCATGATATAAAAGGAGTCTCCCAGCTGATGTTTTTTCCCCTTATGTTTAAATAAACTCTTGACTAATGCTAAGTTATGAAAGATCCATTCTGTCAAAGTTGTTTAATTTTGATACAATGGAAAGTTTTGCAATTGTCTCCCTATGTCTTTATCTTTTCCACCAGTGAGGAGGCTATGACTGTTTTTTGGTTCCAATGAAGAGAATCTTATGTCTAGGAAGTTACCTGTCCTAACTGATTGATTGACTTATTTGGGATTATATTGTGGCTTAAGGAAAAATGGTTTCTGATAGGTTTTGGTATCCATTTTGATAGTCAGGGTTTCCTGATGACAGCAATTATTTCTGTACTCTTGGCTCTCTTTCTCCTAGCCTATTGTCTGTATACTTGTGATATTTGGGCCGTTAAGCTCTGGGATTTATGAAATGTAAATGACAAAATAATTATAGTCTTGCTTTTTTTTTTTAAAAAAAAGTTGATTTCATTTTTCAGTTCAACATGTTTAAGACATATATAAGAAGTTTCTTCCTTTTAGTGAATTTGACCTTGTATTCTGCCATCTGCATTGCAGTATGAGATCATACTACCGTAGTTGTTTAGATATGGAGGAGTGCAACTTATGGACATACAAATATAAGCCAATGAAGGCTGTTGAGGTAACATTTAAAAATGTTAAGGTTGCATGCCTTTTCAATTTTATGATCTGAATTTCTGCACTTTTTGTTGTGAATTTATTTATGTGGGAATGATGAATCTGTTAATTTCTTGAGTGACTGGCTATATCGTTGGCATGAAAGGCAATATAAAAGCAGGAAGGACAATACTGACACTGATAAAAGAAAAGTGAATGATTTTTTATATGAATGATTGATAAGATAATGGGTGTATTTGGATAATTTTTTATATGAGAAAAATGAGAAAAGAAAAGTTTGGTTAGAAGTTAAAATCAGTTTGAGTTAATTAATATAATTTTTCTTAATTTTTTATTTTTAGATGTGTATAAACTAGTTTTCAAATTATAAAGAAATTTATTTGAGGTTTTGTCTTTTAAAAGTTTTATGGAGAAGTTTGTCTAAAAAATCATTGTATTATTATTTAATGAAACAACTTTACAGTCTACTTATTTTACTTGACTCGGATGGTATGGTTCATTGTAAAATAATATATAAAAGAATGAATGCATAGTGTTACAAAAGAAAATTAAAAATATATGGTATTAATTTGAAGTTTGGACTCCTAATTGTTGCAGGAAGTGGTAGATTTCTGCAAAAAATACTTGATTGCAAATAAGGAAGCATTTTCTAATAAGAAGCTCAACCTTGTGATCAATAAAGCGAAGTTCTTCTAATCATAACAAATTGGTATTAATATAAGATTTAAGGTAAGTATTATAAATATCAATAACCTTAACAGCGACACATATGTCAGTGTAAAGGAGATTTTTTTAAGCATTGAAGAGTGATCAGTATCTGTCTAAATAGTACCAAGATGTAAGATTTCTGTAGGCTGGACCAACAGGTATCTTCACACACAAAGAGGTTTTCACTTCTATACAATCAAACAAGTCTTCAAATGTAAGACTATCTAATTCAAGCTCCTTATTATATGATTTCATGAATTATAGACATCATTAACAGAGTCAAAATAACACAGGATGTTCTGTTTAAACTGAAACTGCAGAGTTTTTTATTTTTTTTGGTACAGATGTCATTGCATACAAAACTCATGTACCATCATTTGCTGACACATGGGGATGGGTCATGGTATGTGAAAAATAAAGCCTTGTTTCTTTTTGTACTAAAATGAAGTACTTTTAGATGTTTTTCACAAGAATTTTTATGCTTTTCATTTAGGCTTCGGATCAACCACTATCAATTTGTGCTGAAGAAATGGACAGAAGAATTGCACAAAGAATAGATGGAGAACTTCTCTATCTAAATGATGCTTGGTTCCATTCATCCACAACCATGAACAAAACTATTTACCAATCGTGAGTATTTGTAACTCAAATCCATAATCTCAAATCAAACCTAAGACTCATGTTAACTTCTTACTATATGTTATTATATGATATTGCAGTTTTTGAGTGGAAAGTGTTTTAAATTTTATTAAAATATTACAGTGACTTCTTACTAGCAATGTACTATGTTTCAATGCGATTTATATATTTTCTCTTCAGTTTCTTGTCCATATCCTTTTCTGTCTTGAGAAATCAGTACTAATGATTGCATATGGATATCATCTTCTGCAGGCATCGGCGTATTGTTCAGTACAAGACTGCTTATTATTCGTTTTACCTCCCAGTAAGTATTATTATCCTTTTTTTTGGTATAACCTCGCTATTTTTGGTTTCCTCTTTGCCCTTTTCTTAGAAACTCTGGTGCCAAATAGCTATCAGTTGCTCGATATTTTACACTGCTAGAATCTTTGATACTTTTCTGATTAAACTAGAAAGTAGATAGTAAAATGCATGTAACGTGTTATTCATTTTGAAATCACATCTTTTCTTTTGAAGGATTTGAGGATACAAATGACAACCTTTATATATGGACTATGTTTTTGGAAATGAGACTGAAGCAAGAACATTTTCTAAAGTTCAAGGCTGGGGGGTAATCATTACTCAGCAGATCAGAAGGCTTGCAGTTTTTGTTTGAAGTTATAATTTGTTACGTAATTTGACTTTTTTCCTATTGACTAGACTGATAAAGTCGAGGAAATAGCTTTAAGGATTTCCTCAACGTTATGAATACTGCGTTATGGATCCTGCCAAAGCAGTCGAGCTGGTTGACGAAAACACTATTTGTGTGGCTGCAATCTTGGGTTCAACTTACAATGGAGAGTTTGAAGACGTGAAGCTCTTGAATGAATTGTTGCTACAAAACAACAAGCAAACTGGGTGAGTAATATTATTCAATTAATTAGCTTTTTTATGCTGGTATTGGTTGGGTTATTTGGAGAACAAAGGATGACTTACCAGAAGACCTTGTATTCCATATTAAGTTTGGTTCAATTTGTGTTAAACCAGGAGGTTAGCAAATTCATTAATCAGTGCAATGAGATCAAAGCAGTCACTCTAGCAACGAAGGATGGTGGCCAATTAGGCATCATTAAGCCTCCACTAGAAGGTGCTAAGTAAATTGTTAATTATGAGTGAAACAGGGATTCTTGTCATAGTTGAATAGATGAATGTATCTTATGAATGGTGCATTGTCTTAGAGCCTTTTTACTTATAAATTGTAAAATCAATTTTGATAATTTCATCTTGCTGGGAGTATTTTGGGTTGTATTTACTCGTGGGAATTTCCCTTTCTTTTGTGGTTGTTGATTATTAGTTATTTGGGAAATTGTAGTGGTTATTAAATTTCATGTCTGTAGTAACTGAGAAGTTTTACTTTTATGAATTCAACAGAGGTGATTGTTTCCATTTCCATAACCTAATATACGAAGCTATGCATACAGAGGTGATTGTTTACAATTAGCGTTGTTTTACCAATACAAATTATGGCTTATAATTTTATTCATCTTCTTACTCTTAAATGCTTTTCAGAGTCCACCTAACCAATTTAAACAATTCCTGTCATGCCAAGCGAATTTAGCTGTATCTTTGTTGCTCTTAAAATATTACATTATAAGTACTAATTTCTCATTCTATATATATTTAGGTACGTTAAGAAGTGATATATAAGATTAAATGAATTTATTAGATGTGAAAGAAAAGAAAGATATTAAGTAGAGAAAGATTTAATATTTAAGAGCAAGTGCATGCTCAGCGACTAAGGGAAAAAGGAAGCGAAGAAGCTAACATAAGCAAAAGCCACTTAATAGAGTTTGTTTCAGTTTTAATCATTAAAACTAATTTTATCATAATATCGTTTTATTACAATAAAAAATTAAAAAAAATATATATACATTTCCGACAGTTTTGACAAAATCTTACTAGTATCGGCAGTTTCGAAAAAATCCTCGTTAGTACGGCTGTTTTTCCAAAACCCTTGTTAATACCGGCAGTTTTGCCAAAATCCTTGCTAATACTGGTGGTTTTGCCAAAACTCCCGTTAATATCGGCGATTTTTTAAAAATCGCCGGTAATCATTTAGCGACGCCAGTTTTCCCAACGGTTTTCCTGACTGCGGGTAACCTATTTTTCGGGGGGTTAAAATTGCCGGAAACTGTAAAAATAACCCCCGTGGCACGTAGAAAAATCTATTGTGGCTTTAAAAATTTGTCTCACACCAACTATCATATAGGTTAACTTTCAAAAGCGTCAACTGCTAATTAAATTCACAACTACTGTGTTCAGGAGGTCAGTAGAATACTGCATAACAAATGAGGTTTTTAAATTTTCAGACCACTATGGCATTCCATCTCACATTTGGTGGGTTGAGGACAATTACGTTTGAGACTGTGTTAATGCACCAGGGACCTAATTTTGTGGTACACTATATTCTAACAGCTAACCGTTAGAAACAAGCTTCAAAATTTCAACAAGTAGATGCATATCAAAATTTGCATACAACATGAATTAGATGGGAGATAATCACCCAGAAAGAATTTCATCATAAAAAAGACTGTTGTGAAAAATTTAAATAATCCAAATGAAACCTCAGTAAGATGATACAGAACTTCTAATAAATGGATGGAAATTTTGTAACTTGTATAGAAACCGTCACTCACCTCTCTTTCTTTCTAGGTGTCGGTGCTATTAGTGACATTACGAAATCCCCCAAACATAAAGTAACCTAAACCCTCTAACAAACCAAACACAGAAATTGATCTCATCCCCGAACTCAAAACCCTACTGAAAAAAAGTATTTTGAAGAGATTTAGAAGTATAGTACAATGTGCATCCTAATTGAGAGAAAGATTTTGAATATCTTTGTTGGAACTACTCAGTCCACACAAGGGGCTTCAAAGAGGCACGGGCACCGAGGATGTAGTATGAGGAAAAGAACCTAAACTAAAATCATAAAACCTAATTTAAACTAAGGATAAAAAAGTAATTTTAACTTTAAAAAACCGACTATCATTGGATACCAACTATCCACAACGGGTTTAATATGCGAATATCCAGATACACGAATATTTTTGTCATCCCTAAGTTCGACACTTCTTCAATAACGAATCAAATCAGTTCAACGTGGCTCATTGAAAACAGGACTTATAAATAATTGTTTTTTATTCTAAATGTTTTTAATTCAAAATTTTACAATTAACATAAAATTGATGTACAAACTAAACTGTTTATATATAGTGAATCAATTTAATAAATATGTTTAATTCATTAAATTAACTTTTATGTGAATGTCAACAAAAATTCATGTAAAGTGAAAAAAAATGTAAATGCAAGAAAATAAATTAACAATGAGAACATAATTACAATAAATATCATCACTAGATTAGTCATTATTTTATTCTTGATGTTCTAAAAAAAATTGTGTTGTAAATATAATTTGTTATCCTTTTTTAAAAATAACCAAACTATTTATTTTCCATTCTTCTTTAAGAAAATATAAAATAAAATAAAAACTATATAATTTGCAATAATGGCCTAAAAATCGTCCATGTTATGTTAATTAAGCTCATGTTTGTAATAGTTATCATAGGTCTTAACTTTCCTTTCGAACACATCACGTGTAATTCATCTTTCGATTAGTGAATGTCTTTCTTAATGCATTTCTTAAGCTGTTAATAATTCTTTAATTTCTCTTCCTATGCTGACTTTATTTCGATTCTCTTTGTAACAATTTTTTTCTTAATCTGATCTTCGATATCTTCATTTTTTAATATACTTACCTAATTCGATGTATTTACCCCAACATCTTGTTGGATCTTTCAATTTGATACTATATATATATATATATATATATATATATATATATATATATATATATATATATATATATATATATATATATATATATAAATATAAATGATGTTTTATGAAAATATTATTTCAAAAAATTCAACTATAATATTTGTAAAATCCCAATAAATATAGCCTTAAACTATACTTATTTTAAGGAGTTATCAATAACAATATGATAGAACAAGGATTATATTTAGAGGGTGTGGATATACAAAATACCCAAGAAATTTAAACTGAACAAGTTATAAGTGTCTTACCAAATTTATAACTTAAACTGAACGGCTACACAAAAGAGAGCTTATACCGAACGGTCATTCAAAAGACGAAAATGACCGAACGGTATCTATACATAGTAAAACATTCTAATGACAAGGCGATCCTACCCTTACTCCAGCATCCGCACGCTCCAACGCTTCTTCTAAAGTATCAACAACACCTTCTGCTCACATTTATTGGATGATCATTGCAGTGAAGAGAACGACCGAACGACAATTTCCGAACGGCAACACAAACATGACAGGAAAAATAAGGGTAAGCTTATGTAATTTAATTAATCAAATCCAACATATCATTTAAGCATATTAGTTGAATGATCTAAGACAATATTTCTTTCATACATTCATCATACAAGTATAACAATCAAAAACCGAATGTATAAATCATACAAATCATCTCATACAATAAACCGAACGCATAAAACATTATGACCGACCACTATGACTCTGTCTGGACTGTAAGAATATGTAGCTATGGTCGTTCTTGCACCCGTGGGTGGTAACCTGGAATAAACCATCAGTATTGTCGCAGCATGGATAACCCTTGAGCTTGCCACACGAGATTAGCCCGTTAAAACACCTTAGGTCAAGGCTGTACACATCGGCCAAGCTAGAGCCTCCTGCCATTCTCACCACATGCATCACCCACGCTAGTGAGCATTAGAATATCAGGATGAACACCAATACAAAGCTGACCATATTCTTACTTCACCAATTAATATCAATCAAACATATTGTATGAACCATGTAGCTCGTCGCTTTTTGCACCCGGGTGGACCTGGCTGGGATACACTCAACAGACTGCCACCCGAGTTTAGTCCAGTGGAACTACCTCGGTATAGAAATACCTTGAGGCTAAAGGACCTTCTGCCGTTCCCACGCATGAATTACCCTCTTCTATATAATGAGGAGTAATAACGGAATATCAGGATAAAGCGAAGTTCGAGTCTGACCACGACCATACTTTACCAATCAATTTCAATCCTAAGACATTCCTCCTTGGAATTCTCTTAAAACAATTATAATATTCCTCATCTTTCTCATTCCATATAATCCAAATCCAATAGTATAACACACAATCTCATTTAGAAATAATTCTTTTACATATAAAAAGGTACTTTAAGGAAATGACCGAACAGTCAAACACTGATTAACTCAAGGAAAAATTGAATACTATTTAAGACCGAGCAAATCTTATAAGATATAGATAATATAAGGAAATGACCAAACGGTCAACAACTGGTTAACTTTAGGGAAACCGAATACTTTACAGGTTTGGCTGAATGATTTAAACTAAAAGAAGTTCTCTTCAATAAACCCAGTGCCAGTACAAGACTGAACACTCTTTGAAAAATCAAGTGTCAGTGTAAGATCGAGCACTCTTCCAAAGAAATAGTATTAATATAAAACCAAGTACTTCAAAGACTAAGTGCTAGTCTAAGACCGAGCACTTAAATGACCGAAAAGCTAGTCTATGACCGAGCACTTCAAAACCGAGTGTTAGTACAAAATCGACCACTCAACAATAAATATTATTAATATAAGACCGAATACATAAGTGACCGAACGCTCAGTTTATGACCGAAGGTTTTAAACAAATGATGATACATACCAAAACCGAAAATGAAATCTTCATGACTTATTTGGAGTTGTCTTGACTAAACTACTTAGAAGAATAAAATACATACATAGTCTTTAGGATACCGATCTGTCATCAATTGAAATCTCCCACAGAAGAGACTTCAGTAAAGACCGAACGTACTAGGAAAATACCGAATGGTCATATACATGACCCTCGATCAGGTTACAGAATTCTACAGAGTTTTGACTTAATCTTATTGCTACCAAAGTCTTATCCATTTTTCAATCATCAATACGTTCAAACAGACATGCAAGATCACAAAATCAACCAATTCATACATGTAAAATCATTCCAGCATACCACATTCAAAGAGCAGAAATCATAATTAAATTACAAGCTTCCCTTACCTCTAATTCCAGCTAGCCTTTAAATCTCTCACTGCAACTACTTCTATGGCTTTCAAATCCAAGTTCTGATCGGTGAAAGGCATTCCCCATAGAATCAAACACACAAAAACAGGTTCAGAGAGCGAATTAACAAACACATGCAAGTTGAAACGATTCTTGCATGCAAGGAAGGTGAAGAACTTCAAATGACAAAGGAGATTTGATCTTACCGGTCCAAATGAAAAACTGATCGGTGCAACTGAAAGAGTTTGTCACCGGGAAGACTTAATCTGAAACGGATTTATGATCGAAGAAGGAGGAGAAAAATGATGGGTTCTGGAACTTGAGGAAGAAGAAAAAGAAAGGTTGCATGCAGAAAAGTGACATCAGTTTTCAAAATCCAACTTTAAATATAGTCTCCAATAAAAACGACCGGTCCACTTCTTACCTACCACCTGTCTTTCATTTTTTGAGATTTTCCACTCTTTCTATTATCATACGGATCACGATGAATAGGGAATTGATTGGGTGCGACAGCTTGGTCTTCCAATAAATGGGGTTTCTGACTGACGCGACATCACTAGCAGGATTTTAAGGGGTTTGACAATATTTGTCTCATTTATATATATATATATATATATATATATATATATATATATATATATATATATAAAATACTATTTATA
>NC_028361.1:8495888-8498743 GCF_000741045.1 Vigna radiata var. radiata | reverse complement strand
TATCAATCTCTTGAGGGATATGAAAAAGATGACCTTGAAAAATGCATTCAGGAATGGGTGGGAATTTGTTGATCCTGTCAGAGGTGGAGGTCCAGACGACAACAATTATTGTTTTAGCCCAACACTATGACCCATTTCTGGTTGATGACAACAATAGAAGAATTGGAGGAGACCTTAGATGTATTCTTCAAGGGAAACACTTCATACCACCTTGGGCAGTATATACTTGATTTGCAGCTAGCAAGGATAACGAAAGTTCCCCCTATGAAGTTGGAGAGTGAATTCATACTTAAAGGTACAACAAGGGACCTTCCTCAAGGATACCTATGGTGGTTCTTGCATTGATTGACCGAGGAGGAAAAATGAGAAACACATAAATGTACTAGCTCTTATCGACTATGGTGTCATGCTTTTTCCTAGTACAAGGGATTTTGTTGACTACGCTGCAATGAGAGCATTGACAAGATAAAAAGTTTGCTTTGAGAGTCCAGTCTTGGTTGTCCTAACTGAAATTTACGGGACTCTTAATTAGTGTCATGAGCTAAAGGTCAGGAAGATGTTACACTCTTTACCGGTGTCGTATGTATGCTTCATTTCTCGTAGGAGTAAGAGTGCTTTGAATGCCACATGTCCCCTGGGTGAACTACTGCATTGTAAACCAAAGATGAAAGGGGCAAATGAATGAACGTTGTTCTGTGCAGGCTCAGAAGAGGAAAAGTTTAAATGGTGTGTCTCTTGGCAGCAAATATCATGTATCGCACATTGTTGCGGGAATTACCCTAATGACTCCCCCTCATGGGTATCCATTGTTGTGTGTGTGTCAAAAAAAAGAAAGAAAAAAAAAAGAAAAGAAGAGAAAAAGAAACAAAAGATAAAAAAAAAACAACAAAAACAGAAAGAAGAAAGGAAAAAAGAAAAAAAAAGGGAAGAAAAAATAATTTGGCTATCCTATGAGAGGGTCACCAAAACCTGCATCTTGTGCCATATTGCAGATCTTCTGAGGAAGAGACCTTTACTGAAATGCTTCATGCTAGGGACACTTAGGGCAACACTGTTCGCTTGAAGAGAAGCCCAAGATCATGGACTATTAGTGAAAGATTCCCTTAGCCAAATTGATCAAGAAAAGGGTTAAGATAATCAAGTTGCCATTCAAATTAATTTCTCCTTACCTAAACTGCGAGAAACAAGTTCATAATGCTAAGCAGCGGGTGAGAGCAGTAATGGCCAAATTGAAGGAGGAACGACGTCGTCGAATTAAAAAAGGCATCAAAAAGCTGGTGATTCAGAAGAAAGAGTATGTTGTTGAACAAAGGGCAAGCTACAGAGTTCGAAGAGAGGCCTAAGATCATGGGCCATTAATGAAAGATTTCCCTTAGCCAGATTGATCACAAAGAGGGCTAATACAGTCAAGTTGCCATCCAAGTTAATTTCTCCTGACCCAAATGNGCCTCTCACAACTAGCTTCCCTTACCAATGAAGCCATTGAAAACGTTCCTAAGTCATTAGCCGAGGCTGAGTCTGCATTGCCGATATTTTAACCTGCTTAAGGGGATTGAAACTTTCCTCAAATTGCTGCAAGATCCGATCGGAGAAATGAAAAATCTGATGGTTAAGGCCCTAGGGTAGTTGACCAAAACTTCATATGCCTCACATCTTGGGAAATTCTGAATGATGGACCGCCCTATTGACTTTGTTTCATGTTAATTTCCAAATTATACCGGGGCAATCTTTTCATGGCTTTATAATTTCTGACTAGAGCATTTGAACTACATTGTCTTCTCTTTTTCTTTTCATTTTTATTTTCTTTTTCTCTTGTGTTTCATCTAATAAAATTTCAAAAAATATCAAGATACCCTAAAGGACTCGAACCAGTTACCAAATCTTGGAGAACCAAGGAGAAGTTCAAGAAGGGATGAAAAGTTGATATCCAACAATTGAAGGGGCAAATGAGCCAAGCCTTAAAGGCCCCGAATGCCTTACAGGGAACTGGAGATTCGTGTGCACCACGACGACAACCAAGTGTATAAGAGACCCAAAATTTCCCTTACATGGTCTTCCCCTAAATTACACTTCACCCTCAGGAGCGTACTTGGGGCAAATTCACACTCAAAAGGGTCGAAGATAACGAAGTTGAAGTGGAAAACAAGCTTGGGGCAACCACTTTCATGGTCCCTAGGAAAATGCTTTAATCAAGTATTGTGAACATGATGGTAACAAGGCAATCCGAGCTGAAGTCTTCTTTCCATGTTTGTGCACAAATGGATGTTGAGGTTGATAAGGGTAAATTTGAAATGCTGAAAAAGGATGACAGCCATAGAAGGTGAATGAAGCATTTAAGTCTGAAAATGTTGCAAGGCTTGCTTAGTCCCGGATCTGTTGATACATTCAAAGTTTAAATTTTCCAAAGGCGAGAAATATAGAGGGATCATTTGTCTTAAGACTCGTCTCTTGGCGTATGACAAGAAAACGACTGTGTGCGCATATGATGAAAGGTTGCTGATTCATTCCTTTCAAGGTAGATTGTTTGACATGGCATTAACTGAGGCTATCATCTTGAACATTCATGCATCCAGTCTTGGGAGGATCTGGTGGGTGCTTTCTTGAAACATTTCAAATATAACACGAATGTGACATCTCATGGATTACAACTACAGAGTATGGTGAAAAAGCAGTCAAAATCATTCAAATAGTATACCCAAAGGTGGAAAGAATGTTGCTCAAGGAAAGTTTATTATGAGTGATAATGAGATGGTTGACACATTCATAAATACTCTGCGATCACCCTTCTATGAGACCATGGTGAGCAGTGTTCCTTACACTTTGCATACCTGAGGATACTTGAAGAAAGAATTGAA
>NC_028361.1:8493032-8494507 GCF_000741045.1 Vigna radiata var. radiata | reverse complement strand
ATTAATCTTTTGAAAATAGAGCAATCAGAATTTGAAATGATGTGTGGCCATCTTTTCTTCATCCAAAAAGCAAAAACATATATCCATTGTCACCCTATTTGAGCCAAAAATAAATTCTTTTTTCAAAATCATCCCCAAGCAAGGGTTGTCATCAGGTAGGAGTCAACTCATGATGCAAATAAGAGCACTCAATGATCAAACGAAGAATTCATCAAGAAGAAGGAATAACAAACAAAAGAAAAACAAAAAGAACAAAAGGAAATCACAAAGTGATGTTGAGCAAAAAGAATGAAAATCAAAGTTCAAGAAAAAACAAAGTGCCCAAAATGTCAAATAGTTGATGCAATGCCTAAATGACAACCCTTGTTTCCAAAAAATTATAACCACCAAACATTCATTAGGGCCTTTATACCTTTTCTTCTAATACCTTTTAGCCCCTAGCCACGTTACAAGCCTAATAAAGCCCACACAGATTGAACAATGATTGCTCAAATTTTCATAAAGCTTAATTTCGCGATAAGGGGAAATGACTTTCAATGTGTCGAAAAAAAAGAACAGAAGAAGAAAAAAGAGAGAAAAGAAGAAAAAATAAATGTCTCAAGAAGAGGGGATCCTCCTGTCAACTAGCCAAAAGCATGCAAAAAAGAAAAATCAAACCAAGTGGGGGCCACCCTTTTAGCCGATCCTATACATGTCCACTACCTCTTCCAAACTGAACCCCTTGCCAAAGAAAAATCGGGACAACTTTGTGGGTCTCACACAAGATTTTCATCAATCCATAATCCCATGACTGGGGCAACTTTGCAAGTCTCACTTGATTTTGTGTCACCCTAATTTTCATGGATCCAAACCCCAACTCATTTTCCTAAACGCAAAACCGGGGCAGAATTTTTGATATATTGTGTTTCGTCTTGACACTCACATATTACGTCTCCTTTGAGGATTGAAGTACCCATGTGCCTGTCCCAGCCTTCCAAACCATTCCAAACAACTCTCATTCTCTTCAAATCCCTCCTTTTGCCAATAAATTCAAACATTTGTGCATTGATGTCTAGGAAGAAAAAGTCAAACATATAATCATATCTAGCATTAGACCTTGGATGCATGACATTACTCAGATTTCACAAAACATTGAAATAAAGACCAGTTTGATGATTGCAAGTAAGATGTTTGGCTCAAGCAAAAAGAAATGCAAAATAAAGCAAATGTTTTTTTACCAATTCATCAAAAAGAAAATTTTTCGAATCGAAACCCTCTTCATTCATATGAATGGTTGTCGAATCCTTCTTCAAAAAATAAAAAATGACATTCAAATGTTCTTTTTCAAGTGATTTTGTTTCTTGCCGATCATGTCTTTCTCTCATATTAGGATCCTGCATCAAAATTTTGACACTTTGTCATGAAGGGTTTCAACTCCTTGTTGCTTTTCAGAAATCAAGTTTTTGTCGAAAATCACAAAAAATACAAATTTCAAA
>NC_028361.1:8488222-8490371 GCF_000741045.1 Vigna radiata var. radiata | reverse complement strand
TTCTGTGAGTTTGGCCCTCTGCGAGGCAATGGTCAAATCCAGGTTTTATTTTTCTGTTATCGGCCCTCTGCGAGGCAATGGTCAGATTTAAATTTTTGTTCTGTGAGTTTGGCCCTCTGCGAGGCAATGGTCAAATCTAGGTTTTAGTTTTCTGTTATCAGCTCTCTGCTTGGCATTGGTCTTTTGGCATCGCGACTTAAATCATTTTTCGTTCGCTTTCTTTCGTATTTGAAACCCAGACGAAATTAGTGTTTCTATCTTTACTTAACTTTTACTCAGATAATACGAAAATATCACATTTTCATATTATCCAGTAAAATCTAAGTAAAGAGGGGCAGCTGTCAACACCCAATTTCGTCCGGGTGACTAAATAATAGGACTTGTTTTTACTTTTGTTTTATTTTCATTTTCATTTTTATTTTTATTTTACTATTTGATTTAGTTTTTATTTTATTTTATTATTGGATTTAATTTTATATTTCTAGATTTTATTTTATTTTTTAATTTTTACTTTAATATTGGATTTTGATTTAGTTTTCGTTTGATTTTATTATTTTGAAAAAGGAAAAAAGAAAAAAAACACAAAAAATCAAAAAGAAAAAAAGGAAAAGAAAAAAAAAGAAAAAAAAAGAAAAGAAAAAAGAAGGAAAAAAGAGAAGAAAAAAGTTTGTTGGCAGGGGACGTAACAGAATTTGATCCTCCCTCACACAGGGACCACGCCTCATCACTCACAGAGGGAGGCACACTCACGACGGATATTTTTGATGAACATCCATCAACCAATGATTTTCTCCATCTACACAGCGTTTCCTGGCGTTTCCTGTTACCATCATACTAACCTACACGACCACGAGCTCTGGATTCACCCACCAGCTCTCACACATCAACAGATTGACCTCATACATTTTTCTCTCCATCACTCAACACACACGGCTCCTGGAATCACTCNTTCACTCAACAAAAACCTCTCAGGGATTTTCTCATCAGACACATACAACGCCTCAGAACACAATACAGAACCTCTCTTTCCTTACCCATAACCGAAAACAGAGCCATCACACTCCACCATTGGCCCCTTCTTCATCTTGGTTGTTCTTATCAGCAAAAAAAAAAAAAACAGACACAAATCAAGCAGGGGAGAGAACCATTTTTCCNCAAACAGAATCACCTCTCTCGTCGTTCTTCCATTCCATCACCTTCGTTACACTCAAAATCAGAGCATCCATCATTATCTTCAACCTCATCAACTCAACAGAATCATCATCCCTGCCACAATCAACCCAACGTCCCTGAGTTGTTTACGGTGTCACCCCCTTCTCCATAGCACAAACAGAAAACAAAAAGCCAAACGAAACAAAACCCTCTTGCTCCGTTTTTTCTGCATCCAACCCAATTAAAGCAAAGCAGGGAAGAAGCCAATNGCCTCCAGTACCGTCTAGCATTGTCATCATCAAAACCCCAGGACTCACGGCCAACACANCGCGNCACAAATAAGAGGTTAATTGCTAGCGGTGTATATGGATTCTAAGTAGAAGTGACTCGACCACGACGCCACGCATAACAGAGGAAGAAGAATTTATCTCGCCGGCAATGGAGTGGCGGCCTTGGCTGACGACAACGTCTTTAGGCGAGCGGNAGTGAGAGCAGTGGGCTCTCAGAGTGCAAGAGCAAGTGTTTTCAACCGTCGTGAGAGGTGCGGTTTCTTCCGGCGTAGGTTGGTGCGGCGTCTGGCAGAGTCCGTGGCGGTGGCCGTCGGCGTTGACAGAGTTTCTGGCTGCATCTAGTGGCGACCAGCTCGACGGAGGACGACGACTTCGACTAAGTGGCTCAGGCAACGAGGATCGTTGTCGGCGACGCCGTTGGACCTCGGTTTGCTGTAGCCGGAAGCTGAATCGTGGCCGTGAGCAGTGATGTGTGTCATGGTGTTTTTCGTTCAGAGGAGAGCATCTTGGGTGCTGCTTTGCAAATGAGAAGAAATGGGGTGGAGCTGCTGGAACCCCTAATTTCTGTTAGGGTTAAGAAGGGCTTTAGGCCTGGCATGGGCCCTTTTCTCTGCTCGCCACCACTGGCACTCCAATTCACACCCCACTCTGTTTCTGTGAACAAAAAGAAGAGGTTTGGGCTGAGTACGCTATTTCGGACTGCACCC
>NC_028361.1:8409696-8487052 GCF_000741045.1 Vigna radiata var. radiata | reverse complement strand
GCTAATACCTTCCCTACACGTAACCGATTCCCGAACCCGAAATTCGGTTTTCGCAGACCTTGCCTTGTCATTTTATGGTTTTTCCGTAGTTTTCCAGAATAAACTATGGTGGCGACTCCAAAACATATTTTTCAAATTTTTTCTCTTTTTTGGATCGTCGTTGTCCCGTCGCGATTCTGGTTGCGACAATCCTCTTAAGTATTAATACCTATTAGTACCTCTTAAGTACTACTACATTAGTTAACTTTTAAATTAAATAAATAATCAAAATAATACTAAACTATCAGACATGATTGTATGTAATTCCTATTCAACAAGCATACATAAAGTATATAAATCACTTCATTTACACTCATTCATAAAGGTAATACTGTAACCAAAAATGAATTCATATACATCCTAAAGACATAAATATTGAAAAGGGCAACAACTATAGAGTTTTTTTATTTTTTATTTTCAGAACTAAAATCTAAACAGCTGCATCATCACTGCTATCTTTTGTTGGCTCAACACCTAATTCCTTATTTGATGACTAATAATGATCATAACAAAAAGACATAAAATTGTAAGCTAATTTCAAAAGCAATATTTGATCGTAAACAATATTTGAGGCTAAACAAATTCAAAATAAAAATTTTATACAAATTTGAGGCACACAAAACGCAATAGCTGATAAAAAAATTGAAATCTCTTTGGAAGGTACCACCAATGACTACATAGAGAACAAAAACATAGAAAAATTATAAGAATGATGCATACTTGAGGATTGATCTATTTGAATCACTGCTAAGCTTATTCATAGCATCCCACATGCAATCCAGATCAGCAACAAAAAGAACTTCATTAAAATCCTGAGACGAGGACAAAAATATAGGTTAAAGATAGAATACAAATGATTTTATAGCAGACATTACATCACCTAGAAATTGCGTATAAAAAAATTGATTTCCTTTTACTACTTTATGTGAGCACAAACAATACTGAAACGTTGTTTTATTATTTAATATATACACTACGCAAAAGGCTTTTGATTTTACCACAAAACGTCAGTCTCCTCGTGAAAAATAGTTCTAATTTTGGAATGTGGCTTATGTATTGCCAATCCTCTCCTGTTTCCTTATTACATCGCTTCTTCAGATAAGGACTGTACTCTATTATTAAATGAGACAAGTTGGTGAGGCGTTGAATGCTACTCGGCAGTGACCTCAACTCCTCACAGTAAAAAAGGCCTAATGTTTCAAGAGTAGTAATGTCTCCCAGCCAGTCCGGCAATGAAGTACACGTGCATTCCTCTATATGTAAAACTCGTAGGGAGGGGACACGTTGTAAACCATCTGGTAATGTAGAGCAGCTCTCGATTGAAACCTCCCGCAGGGCAGATAGTTGACTCATATTGCTTGGTAGAGCCACCAGCTCTGGACATTTACTGATCCTCAAACCATGAAGACAAGCCAAATGTCGCACACCTTCAGACAAGGATTTCAATTTCTTACAGTTTTCAATGGTCAAAATTCGAAGAGAAGTTAGGCCTTCCAGCACGTGTTCTGGAAAATACTCCACATCATACCATTCTTCAATGTATAGTTCCTGCAGTGCACCCAATCTGCTGAATTCGTCAGGTAATACCACCACTCCTTTAATGTTTATAATCCTTAAGGTCTTTAGACAAGCCATATTCTCCCCAACCCCTTCCATGAAAGAAGTCACATCCTCAATTCCTCTAGCATCAAGTGTCTCAACACAAGGAAGACGTGGGACTTTAAAGTTCAACACACCATTAATTCTTAATTGGGAAAGACGAGGAAGCATCTCTACTCCTTCATCACTCAACAACCTCTCCAAATTTGGTAAATTATACACACTCAATTCATCCAACGATGGAAATGCCTTCTCTTCCACGCCGTCATACGTCTCACCATCTATCCACTTCACATTTTTCATTCCACTCACCTTTAGCCTTTTCAAGTGTGCTAGTTTACCAAGTGGGGGAAGCTCTTCACAGTTCTCACAGTCGGAGAGTCTAACATCCACCAAGTCTCTCAAAACTCCACTATTTCTCATCCAACTCGATAACTGCCTTCCCTGATATCCATTTATTTCAAAACTCTTGAGAGTTGAGGGAGGTTCTAGGGCTTCCAATACTCTCTCCACACTAACATTACTACCTTTTGGATTAGCATTACCATCCCATGACAACTCCAGGATATTCAACTCCTTCTTACCAATCAAATTTGCTTCTTTAGCATCCAATTCATTGAGGACGTTCTCAAGGCCTCTGATTCTTAGCGTGCCTCCCAGATTTAAGCTATGCAACTCTGCTAAGCCACACCCTGGCTTTGAACCCACCACGAAAATGCTTAGTGTTCTTAGATGCCTTAACTTGCTAATTTTGGGAAGCGACTTTTCTACTTCTCTACAATCATTCATCACAATATGTCTTAGATCTTGTAATTGTGTCAAGTTTTTGGGCAGTCCACAAAGATATCTGCACCTTTGCAACTTCAGAATTTGCAATTTCCGCATTTGACAAATTGAGTTATTTAAGCTTCCTTGAAAATGAATCAAACTCAAATATCTCAAATGTGTTAAATTCTTGAGTGGGGACAACCAAGAAAATTGAGTGCATAATGCTCGGAGAGAATGGTTTGATGGCACCAGGTCAGAATCACTAACACGAAAAGAAGGCCCCAAATCAAGAAAAGTCCGCAGGGATTGAACTTTCTTGAAAGCATGCATGAATTGTCGAAAAGAAACATTAGAAGAAACATCAGAAGATAACAAGGTTGAATAGTGAACTCTACTTGAAAACGGAGTCAACCTTCCTTCCACAAAAGCCGCACATTCTTCACCCATAATAGACTGGGCAAGATCATGTAATAGATCATGCATCTTGAAAGTTGTTATTATACCAAATTCATCACGCTTTGCTTCCTGAAAAAATGATCTACGGTATAATTTATTCCACACTTTATTTCCAACATCCTCCACTTCTATGTTTCTTTTACTTTCAATAAATCCATTAGCCATCCAGAGATGAATCAATTCTTCCTTGTCTATTTCAAAATCTTTGGGGAAAATTGCACAAAACGAAAAGCATCTCCGCAATGACAACTCCAAATTAAAATAGCTTAATTTCAAAGCACGCATGATAGAATTTTCCTCACCTGTCGCAGAACTACTTTCCTCCCGTATATCCCAAATCTCACTTTCCTTTACATTCTGCCACTGTTTTACTTCACTTTCATCACGTAGTAGGCTTCCCAATGTTTTGATTGCAAGCGGCGAACCAACGCATTTTCTCACTATCTCTTTGCCAATTGATACGAGTTCTCCCATTTCTTCTCGGTTTGGTCCAAACGCATGGTATTTGAACAACCACCAACTTTCATCTCCTGACAATTCTTTCAAATGGTAAGCAGGATGCGTCTGCATGATGAAAGCAACTTCCTCGAGTCGAGTAGTGACCAAAATGGTAGCTCCTTTTGCTGCTCTTTCACACTGCAACTTTCCCTTCAACTGCTCCCATTTTTCTCGGTCTTCATTCCACACATCATCAAGAACAAGTAAATACCTCTTCCCATGCAACACTTCTTCAACCTTTTTCCGCATTGCTTCTAAGCTATTGAGATTGGGATTTTGTCTGGTGATGCATTCTAAGATGGATTGTAGTATTGTCATGGTGTTGAAATCATCAGAAACACAAACCCAAATTGTCAAGTCAAAATGTTTGCATACCCTGTGATCATTGAAAACCTGCTTGGCTAATGTTGTTTTTCCAAGTCCACCCATACCAACTATAGGAAAGATAGAGAGCTCTTCACGGTTATTAGCGTCTTCAAGAAGAAACTTCACAATTTGATCTCGATCGTGGTCTCTGCCATAAACTACAGGTTCTGTAATGTCAGAGCTAGTTTGGCGCCAATCATCATCCACTCTTTGCACCACTTCTGTGAGACCAGGTTCTAAATTAAACGTGCTCTTTTCTTCATGAATGTCATGAAATCTTTGGGTGATGTCTTTCATCCTCTTGCAAATATTGAAACGAAAGAGAATGTCATTAGGATGGAGACGAGATAAGCATGAAGTATGTCCATCATCAGAGTGCATCTTTGCAAAGTGAATTGAACATTCATCCAAGATATCATCCAATACATATGCTGCATCTGTGAGTTTCTGCAGCCAATCCTTCACAGCATGATTTGTCATTTGCTTTCTCTCAGCATCTCTGAGGACAGCACGGATTGCGGTGAGGTTGCTGGACAGTTTATGAGTCTGTTGATCAACACCCCAACAAGATGTAAGTTGGTATTGAACAAAAGATCCCAAATTTTGAAGCACAAATCCCAACAATGCTTCGGCCATTAGGAGGAACGAGCGCTAGATTGAAGGAAAGGTTGGTGAAATGGAGAAGAGAGGCAACGAGTGAATAATAATTTGGTGTGAAAGAATTTGATATGTACTTTAACTAACTTATGCTGGGTGTTTGGAATATAACGAGCATAGTAATTATAGAAGCAAAGTACATTTTATTTTGAAGTTATCTGAGTAGATTGAAAAACAAAATGCTATTCGTATTGTGAAAAAAAAAAAGAATAAGTTGTCAACAGCTGGATGATGGAATCTCTTCTTCTTGCAGCTCAAGAATATGTTGTCATCCGCAAAGTATATTGAATTGATGAAGGAAACCCATAACCGATTAGCAGAGTTNAAAAGATCCCAAATCAATCTTCCAAGCAATGCAACATTCTATACCTTTTCTTACTTCCCGTCCAGATTATACCCTTTAGAGATTATACCCCTTAAAATGATGCATCTTTATGCTGGCAATCAGAAAAGGAAAGTAGCTTCATTACAGTTAAAAATAAAGTGTGTATTTAAATAAATTGTTTTCAAAAAGTGAAAGTTATCTACAGTTAAATCTTAACATAAAATCATTTACATAGTTCAATATCAATTTAAAAGAGTCACCATTCATTCAATTTCACAATCAAGTTCTATTTCATCAAAGTAACAATCAAACACCCTAATTTACGTCAAATAACAAAAATGATTAACTTTTGATTTTCCATTTCACATACAACTCTCATAACCCAAAACCTATAACCTATGCAAGTTTTTACTCGTATTGTACACTAAATTCAAAATAGAGTTAGCTTTTCTTTTCTTAAACTTTCTTGTACTCTAGGGCATTAAACTGTGAAAGAGAGGATGTGTTATGAACATCACAAGAACTCTTGGATCACCTTAAACAGAGAGATCCTAAAAATTAAACATCTCGAATCAAACTCAAACCCAAACCCAAAATTTCATAGTTCCAAAATAAGATGATTTGAAGTAAAAATATAGAAAATAACTTACCATTGTTCTCTATTTCCTAGCTAGATTGTATCCTTGAAAATCACAAAGAAAATGAAAAAGAGTTTAGGTTTTTCTTTTGAAAGGTGTTAAAGACATGTAGAAGAAGATAGTTTGCAGAATAGAAACAAGCTTCTATCTTTGTAAATGAAGTTTTTATATTTGTATTAGCACACATTTGTTAGATAAACTCACACTTGGGCAAAAATAATTGATCTGTACTAATTCAAATTTATCTATTTACCCTGCTCTATTTGTTTCAATTCGAACGTAACAATTTATTATAACCTCCCATCATATTTTCTATTGTCAACCCCCTTCCTCACTTGAATACAACTTTTATACTACCGTAAATATAAAACTAACACCCGTAATAAAATACAAGATTTATTAATTAAAGCTTATGCATGTCATGTGTTAGATAGTTTCATACTCATATATTATATGTTTCATTCACTAATTTATTATACCAAAACACATGTCGAACTAGTTTAGTAGAAAAGAGGCTAACTTCTACCGTCGCATATCAGTTTGACAGCCAAATTATCAGCCAAAATGCGAAATGGTAAGTGGAAACTGAATAGGATAATTTAACCTGTCAAGATTTGGACTTGTGTGTAGGAGTTTCTTTTTAGATTTTGTAAAATATAATGTTGAAGCTTCTAAGGCACGTAAATATAACAGTAACTACTATGTTATCAACACCTTCAATAACAAGGCGATTATTCTAATTTGAGCATTGAACATATTATGGATTGCAATTTCTACATATGAACGTAACAGAATTGGATTTTTTGAAGCTAGAAAAAACATGTCAATACAAGAAATGGGCTTCGTAATATATACTGTGTAAATTTGATACAAATGATATCTTGGATGTTTGTATATGAAGATCTTTCATGCATTCATTCTTGACACTGGATTGGAGGAGCTGTTTTTTGGGAGAAATTAATAAGATCATAGAGTTTAGCCCTGATGTTACTCTTAAAACCTTGCAGGAAGCGAGAGCTCTTCTTGGTAAGTTGGAGTATAGGTAATGTAGAAGGTGCTCTTCATATCAAATTGTATATATAAGTGTGCACATGGAAAAAGAGTTTAGCAGAGAAAATTGTCATGAGTAAAGAGTTTCTTCTTGACACTTCAAAAATATGTTAGAGTGTACAAATAAATTTTATATATTTTATAAGAAAAGATATAATTAACATGTAAATGAAGATATATATATATATATATATATATATATATAAGGTTTAAGATATTTATATTGTTAAATCTTCTTCCAGTAATAAGGTTACTAATAAACAACTTTTCAATTAAAAGAATAATTGTCAAGAACACAAACTAGAATTTGATCATTCTTTTTACTTAAAGAAGAAAAATCAACTTTTGGTTTAAAAAACAGTAAAAGAACTTAAAACACATGTATAAATGATTAGAAAGTATTGTTAAGAATCCACTTAAATTCATTTAATAATGTTTTAAAGATCTTATATATGTATATGTTTTGCATTACTTACAAAAAATAGGTTAGTACTTTAAAGACTAAATATGACACTCTTTCATGCAAGATGAGAACACACTCTTCAACTCAATTGGGTAACTCAATTGGTTTGTAACCCAAAAATTCAAACAAGAAAGAAGTCTGTAAAATGTTCTCAAAATTGAGTACTTGAAGAGCATTTAGATTATTCTTTTTAAATTAAAATTCTTTCACCATCCATTACATATACTTACCCAAGGATGCACTTTAGGATCAATAAAAAATCTAGCTAGAAATAAAGCAGAAGCTGCTACAACAGAGAGTAAGAATCTTATACAATCATCATCCAACAAACTTTGCTCAACAAAATATCAGCCCAGAAATTCAATCTTCCAATTTGGAGTCTGAAATATAAAAAGAAAATGTAAAAACACAAAGCTTTTGTGACAATAAAAAAGAATGAGAAAACCAATTCAACTCACTTCTTGATAATCAGAAACAGTACCAAAGAAAAACCTGAAACAATAATCACACCCGAGTTAATCAAATTACATCTATTTTTGAAGGTTGGATATTCATATTTGCATATAAAACTCCCACCTCAAAAAAGTGATTGCAGTAGTCTAAGTATGAGGGATAACGTAAAATCAAAACATTGATAAATTCGATAGGACTTGAGTTTCAAACTTGATTTATTGGTAGAGTTAAGAGAAAAAAATAAATAATAAGCCAAGTGAACAAACAAAGCTACCTAAAAGCTAGATCATGATATCAAAACAAACTAATAAATTTTCAATATAGCACATGTTGACCTTGTTGTTAATGAAATCTATATCTGTCAAATGAAACATTGTACAAAAGATTAAAATAACCCAACAACAACCACAAATCTAAAATGTTGAAACTTTGCACCCAAAAAGCACAACAACCCCAAAATGATCAACAAAAGTTCAAACCACAGTTACCACAATAAACACAACAACCCCTAAATAGAAAAAAAAAATTAAAACAACTCAAACCCATTAAGCAAAATCAAAGGATTACCGAAAGAAACAACGAGAAGCTTTAAAAACCACATCCAATGGTGGTTTCGCCCTTTGTTGGTGCTTCAGAACGGCAGACGGCGACGGATAAGGCTCCGGTTAACCGCAAGAATCCAATGAACGGTGAAAAGTTGGCCAATGGCCGATTCTCCTCAAACGACACTTGTGGCTAGGAATATGCTCTCTCTAGGGTTCTCTAGCGAGAATGATATTTCTAATTATTGAAATCGCAAATTGAAACCCGTGCAATCAAAATCACTTACTTCCATTTTCATGTCATTTTCAATTTTTAAAATCTCTTCTACATGGACCAATCAGTGACATGTGTTTAAATATTGTCAAAAGTTGTTGTACAAGTATCATTTTCCTTTTTATAGTTCATAAGATTTGGTCTCCATTAATGGGTAGATGAGAAGGAAATTTAGGGCTTGTTTACTTTTTAAAATTGTTCTCTTTCCTACACATCTTCGAAAACAGAAAATAAAATAGAAATAAAGTGTAATTTTGTAATTTGAGATACAAACTTAGAATGAAAATAGAAAGATTTGCCCAAATAAAATAAGTTGATAAATTTAATTTTTCTCTTACTTGTGATCTTGCATTTCATAGATATGGCATCTGCTACATTTATTGAGCCACATCTTGTAGTGGAATTTGTTGGGCAGCTGTTAGGGAAAGATGTGATGTCAAGGCCATTGTCAGATGCTGATCGCATTAAGGTAATTAGTACAGTGACAGAGGACGCTAAGTTCATATGATATTATGTCTATATTGATCAATTTAACGAGCTTCTTTTTAACGTCTCAAGCAACAAGAGAACTTGAGAAAGTTGTTTTTCTTCTTATTAGCACTCGTAGAAGTTATAGTGATTTTCCGTTAGGAAGGGAAAGGCTTACATTAAAAATAGCCACTTCCGAGACAATAACGGTTCACTCTATGGTAAGCCATTTGAATTGATAATACCTCTATGATTGTTGTATGGTATCAATCACCGACTGCTACTTGCTTGAGTTGACATGGTACACAAGATGTTCCTAGTTATAATGCAGAGTATTCATTTAAATGTTTTTTGTTTTCAGGTGATCTCAAGCGAATTTGGGCTAATTTCACAATGCTGTCTCACAAAGCTTTGTCTTCAAAATCACCAAACAGTACTTAGCTAATGTGTCTCTGAAGATCAATGTGAAGGTTTGTTTACTTCTCAATCAAAAAACTACCTATTCTGACTAAACACTACAAAAATAATATATTTTAACAGGTTATGTTCCGGCGGTTTTTGAAACCCCAAATAAATCCGGCGGTCAAAACCGTCCCTAACATTTATTTATTTTTTCTTAAAATAACTTTTCGGGCTAAACACTGTAAACCCCTTTTAAGTTTCTCTTCGTTTAAGCTTCCATTTGTCATCTACTGAGAAGTTAGAATTTTGAAGCCTTGACCTTGGTAATATGTGCTAGAACATGTCAAAATCTGAACCAGATTTTGTTGTTTATACGTTTAATTCATTAATTGTTTTGAGGTTGAGTCATCAATACTTTCACAATTTGTCTCCTCTTGTGTTGGTTTACTCTTATTCTCCCTTTGTTATCGTTTTAGTTTGGGAAGGTACCGGTGAAAAATATTCTGATAGTTTGTGACCTGTACGGTTAAATACACAGTAAATGCGAACCATCTACCGTTTACTTTTAACCTGTATTTATAGTTTTTGGTATGGGAACGTGATTAGCAATATCCTAAACTCGGTCCAATCACGACCTATTATCACTAATCGTTATTTACCTTAATCTTTGTGAGGTTATTTACTATACCAGTCGGATTAGCCGAACATCATCCATCTTATGTTGGAGTTATCGAATATTCATTGTGCGAACTCAAGGATGACTGTTGTCACGAACAACCTTGACTAGCCTTCACTGTCCGACGTGCCGTCTGACCCTCCCGGTTATCTAGTACACTGATGAAAGTCCCGATAGCTCCTATTATTTTAAGGTTTAAGACCTTTATGACATCAACAATGTCTTTAGATTAACGTAAATGGTTAGAATTAGTTGAAAATATAAAAATTAATTAGAGATAAAATAAATTTAAATTATATTTCTTCTCATGAAAATAATTAGAATTAATTGAAAATACGAAAATTAACTAGAGATAAAACGAATTTAAATTATATTTCTCCTGGTGTAAATGGTTAGAATTAGTTGAAAATGTGAAAATTGACTAGAGATTAAACGAATTAAAATTACCTTTCTTGTAAATAGTTAGAATTAGTTGAAGATACATAAAGATAAAACAAACTTAGACTAATTTTACTAGTTGATTTTATAAGAAAAATTTAAATTTAAATTGTATTTCTCAAAATGGTATCAAGGATTACTTGAAATTTATTATTTGTTTTGAACATGTGGTATTACTTATTATCCATAATGTTTAACAAGATGTATATGCATCACCATCTAACATGTTAAGGATACATTGAAGTATTGAAGTATTGCACTAAAGAAATTTTGGTGACTATAATCTTGCAAGATTGATAAATTTTTGTCAAAAGTTACAAAAACATGTGGAAGCTTTATTTTTTGGTGAGTGTGCTTTTTGTTTATTATAATCTAACATCTCACCTATGGCTGGAAAGGTGTTGTTGCTTTGAATTCACCCTAACGTCTTCTTCCTCATCTCATTGTCTGCTACTTTTCTTTTTACTCAACTTGTTCTTTTTTTGTTTTTGTGTTTAACAATTTATATGAAACTTTTGTGCAATGATGGAGGTATTAATATATTTCTAAAATGGGAATTTCTTTTGTTCAAGTATGAATTTACATTTTTTAAATATATTTTAGTCTTTAAGATAAAATTAGAATTTATTTTTGAAATATTAATACATTTTAATTTTTTAAAAATAATAAATATAGTTTATATGTCAAATTTATTTTTTAACGTATATTAAAATGAAAATATGTTATATATTATTAACATAAAAATGAATTTCATCTTATCATTTCTTTTTTAAATTTAGAAACTAAAATAAATCAAAATTTCAAATAAAAATGAATTTTAAATTTTATATCAAAATTTAAGTATTAAAAATATCTTTAACCTTTAAATAAATATAAAATATTGAACACGATGTGATGAAAAAAACTTATGAGTTTATTATTTTAATATTTTTAGTTGAAGATAATGTAAATTTCTTATAGGTTGGGTTGGACCATGTTTTATTACCCTAAACATATAAATTCCAAATAGTTCTCTCAGTTATCCATTAGTCCATGATCCTTCCAAACTTGAAAGGACAAAATAATTCAAATTTACAAAACTTCAATTTATGTTAAAATTACGCAATAATAAATAATTAAATAATTTTAATAAGGGCAGATAAAACCACCTTACGAGGATTTAAAATTTTCATTAGTTCAAAATGTTAAAAAAATCTAAACATAAGTTAAAGTATCATAAATAAAAATAATAAAATAACAATATTATATAAACTTATTAGAGTTAAAAAAAAGTTTCTGTTAAAAAAAATTTAACTTTAAATCAAAGATATTTTTATAATTCTAAAATTTAATTTAAAATAAAATAAAAATTATTTATTCCTTATTTGGTCCACAGGTAGTTATTATCTTTTATTTTAAAAAACAAGTATTTTTTATTTTATTTTTTATTATAAAAAATAATTATTTTTCAAAAAATATATAATGATAATAACTATCCATACGACAAATAAATATTTTAATTTTTTTATTTTAAATTAAATTTTAAAATTATTAAGATACCTTTAAATTTACCGGTTAGTTTATTACACTATGTTAAAATGTACTAACTAAAATTTTTTTTTACGTAAATTAATAAACTAAACTCCACATATGAGAGTGCGTGCACACACACACACACATATATATATATATATATATATATATATATATATATATATATATATATATATATATATATATATATATATAAATTTTCTCTAATAATTTTGGATAAAGAAAAGTATAAATAATTTATAATATTGATGTAAAGAAAGAATATTTTAAGTTTTCACAAAAATATAAATCTCAAGTGAAAAAGTAGCCTTTCTCGTTATATAATTTAATAATTAACCAACCATTATTTTATTGCACATCCTATTCTTTACAAAATAGAGAAACATTTGCCTGTTAATCAAAACTAAATATATGTGTCGGAAACAAAATGTCCTCATTCATAGGGTGGAAAAAATGGTCCACTGGAAGAGTTATTGTACACAATGGAGGCGAATTTCTCAATGATTTTTAAGACGTTTTTAACTATGATTGGTTTTTCAATCCCAATTCTGTTGTTGTGATGTTCATGTTCATCAAAGAAGACATTGTAGGTGCTAAAGAAACAGCACAGTCTTTCTTTTCAAAAACAATTCTAGAAATTTCAGTCCAGTTTAGAAAACTTACAAGAACAATTCAGTTATAAACACTTTGGTTGATTTAATAGGAGTTTAGTTTGTCTGGTTGTTTTTCCTGATTCAGCACCCTTCAGTTAATGTTCTACATGATTAAATATATAGGACATTTAAAAACAGTAAATTACACCAACTATTCTTGAGATTTCATAAAACTATGTATGTCTTTCCTTTATATTTAAAATATTTTATATTTTATTTTATTAAAAATATGAACCCTAAGTTTATTAGATTAAATTTCTGGTCTTCACATGCAAACAATTTACGAGAATAAGCTAACAATTAATCCTTTTACCATACAACCAATACTATACATTTGTAGAGACTTATACTGTAGTGAAGCTTGGTTTATAAATAATAATAATAATCATAGGTGAATGAACAACATATTTGTTAATAAATAATAATGTAAGAGTAAACTATATCCCTGGTGCAAATACTAGCATAATATGATGTGTTAATATTAACGTTTTAGACACACATCATAATTATTCACAAATGGAAACACCCATTTGAAAATAAAATTTTAAATGCAACATTTGACAGAACATATCAAGATATTTAAAACTTGTTTAATTTGTATACATTAAATCACAAGGTAAACAAAATCGTTTCAGTACAGTCTTTCTTTTATTTAAAATGACATTAGAAAACAGATAGAGAAATAAAACCAGGGTTATGATTAATTAAATTACAGAGTACAAATTTTTCTGTTTAATATTGATCTACAGGATACGGTTTCTACTCTAATTTCGATTTTATCAACTGTTTTTAATGATAGGAAAAATCAAGACCCTTTGGCGCTTGTCATAAAGATTCCATTTCCTCATTTGGATGTGCCAGAAGCTCAGTTTGTAATTGAATAACTTCTTTCTATTCAACCGTCATAATTGTCAAGGGGACAGCACCAGTTATCAATCCTCATCTTCATTACTGTCAATAAGAACAATATTTTTCTTGGTTTTTGACCTCTTTGCTGCTCTTGCATCAGTTTCTTGTTTATCAGTCGGCTCGGAATCCGAATACTTTTTAATTTGCTTAAGTATTCTACTTCCGTACTTTTCTGTCTTCAATTTTCCAATTACCTTCTCCAACTGCACATACAAACAGAAATCATAACTCTGGTCTGGATAACATCAACTATTTCATATGGTGTGGATGAGCACTGATAGAATAATGGAATGGAGTGAAATCGAAGTGAATGAAATTGAGTTAGATTGTTAAAAATATAATGAAATGGAGAGGAACTTGATGTCATGCATACACTTTCCTGTTTCTTCTCTATGCTTCAGAGGGGTACAGGATGGAAGTATCAATTTTTTCCTTTCAATTACAAAAATATCTAAACGATGAAATAGTATATTTGTTTCATATTTTTCTATTATTACACCTTTTTTCTATTCCCCGTTTATTTTAATCCACTCAACACTACATATCCAAACATACTTAAAACTTGCCTGTTCCAGTGAATTTGGTTTTTGAGAACTTAATAAGCGGATTTGTTCCATGGATAAGACTGAGTGTGGGAGTATTCCTCCAGCAGAGGACAGCTCTTTTCTCAGCTCATCAAGCTTTAGCTCCAAACCAGAGGACCCAAGGCAGCGACGCTTCACTGATCTTACACCAGCATTCTGTTCAGTGTAAATCTCAAGTGTCACAGTTTTCTTCCCTGCACATAAAACAATGACAGTAGGGGCGGAGTTAAGTACATCTGGACACCGTGCAACAAATAGTGACAACAAATGAAACATGGAAAATCTGATATTTTCAACTCTATTGCGTAATAGAACCATGGGCAGCTTACATAATAACAAAATAGATTACATGTAGGTAATCAAAATGTGACGATGGCACTTGGCAAATCAAATTCAGACACACACCGGCACTTTGGATTAAGAATCAGAATTGTTCAGTGCTGCGATGCAAATTGGTGCAAGCTTGGCCATAAGTCAGAAAAATCAACCGACTTCGTTGAAAGAAACAGGCTATCATTAATGAATTTTCGGGTTGAAAAAAAGAAATAACATGGCACAGATGTAATAAAAGACTTTAATAGGATTTTCAGTGATATATTGGATTTATCATAGATTAGCATCTTTGATAGGAAATCATGAGTACCTTGTAGTATTTGCTTGGCCAATGGCCCCACGGCAATGTAGGCATTTGTGGCATAAGCTGTATGCTGAAATTCTTCTTTCTACATCAAGAAAAGGTTTGTGATAGTTAATGCAATCCAATATTAAATATTCTGATAGATCAAAATTAGAACTGACAGTTAATGCAATCCAATATTAAATTACTATGGACTATATCCCCTTAATTTTTCTTCACAGTTTTTTTTTCCTTTTTAAGTAATAGTTAGCATTATCATGATACTGTGATTGCGAAACTGGTTCCATGTCTGTAGATGTTAACAAAAAGCAGAAACTCTTTGTTCACTGAGGCAATTCTCAAGAATTTTTAATTGTCTTTGACTTGAATGGACTCATCCGGGTCACAGTTGAGTGTTTGAGGGCTGAGATAAATCCATGCTTCAAATGAATCGCACTTTATGTAAGGAACTAATTGAAATGAAGATTTCTCCAGCTGTTTAGCGCCAATCAAGGAAAAATATGAGCAGTTTCACTGCAGAACAGAAAGTTAAGACTGGTGCTTTTCAAATGTTGCAAAGAAAGTGGGATTGTTTTTGTCTCGTATAGACAATAAGTTTATCACCCACAACGACTTCCACAGCTCGGTTCTGTTGGTACCGTAACAGAACAACAAACTAACAAATGGACGATGACAACGATCAAACATTTTTCCGAAACAAAAGGACGTTGATATTAATAATACAGTTTAGCCTCAAAAGTAGATGAAAAGTTAAATCACAAAACTCAATCAGAGTCATTATATATGTTAATACTCTACAGTGTTTGCTCTTCCATTTGTACTCGTAAATGTAATGAGGTTTGTCTTGCCTTCTCTACGATATGCACAGCTAATTCTAAGAGCAAGAAATTTTTATAACTTTCAGTGATGAAGGAACAACGTATTACCAAAAACCGCCCCAATAAAAGGTGTAAGATGAGCTGCTCAATTTCCTCTCGCTTCAATTCAGAACCTGGACAGTTAATATCGCAGGATATGAGATTCATTTTTTGTGATATATTACATTGGAGAAACAGATTAAGATTGATACATGATAAATATTGCAATTTTCATGAATTATGAAAAGGAAAGGAGGAGAGTTATCTTTATTTTCAATGAAGTTTAGGAGAGCAGTTAACACATCCATCCAGCAACTTGGTTGTTGTGTTCTTATTTATTTATTTATTTATCGTGTCCCTACACACAACGATTTGGTTGACTTTTGAGCCATGGGTTACTCCTCCAACCTTACTTTTAAACCATGTTAAGTGGCAAGACAAGACCAGAGGAAAGGACTGATTAGGCCCAAAGGTCTTAGAAAGTAAGTACTTCATAGCAAATAATCTAGCCAGACAAATATAAAGTATAAAAAGAGTAGAAAACAAACCAACCTAGTTCCTTCTGTTTTATTTTCATTTTGTCAACTAATTGCAACATTGTTGACCTCTGATCATTTGCTTGCATATTTTGCAACAATGAAATCATCAGTTTTGCAAGATCTGTAAAGTATACCCATGTGTTGTGTAAATAAAATGGGAGGATGACAGTAGGAAAAAGTTGAGATAGCAAAAGGAAGAAAAAAAAAACAAAGGAAATCAATCAGTTTGATACAAAATATATGGTAAATGAAGTGTAGAAGGTAAAACTTGAACTAAAAGTCAGAGCAACGAACCAGAGACATCCACTTCTTTCACCTCTCTTGACAATGCACAGATGTCACACATCCCTGTAACATCGAGTATATATATAAAGCATGCAACATCAGGATAGAGAACAAAAGAAAAGTAAGTGACAAGAATGAAAGATACCATTGCACTCTTGAAGTGGCTCAGCAAAATGTCGGAAAAAGGCACTTCGTCGACATTGTCTTTTGGACTGCATTAAAGGGAATGAAAATTACAATTAGTGTTGCAAGTAAAGAGTTTTGGTAGATAAGGATGAAAAAAGAGGAAAACATAACCTTAAATAACATTCTTATGTATTGTGACACTAAACAAAATAAAAACCAAATAGTTCTATTTATACTAAATAACTCCGAATCCTGATTAATTAAAGAAACTCATAACTTCCCGAAGATAAAATCCCTAAGACAAGGCTCTTAAAGAAAACCCTAAAAATAGATAACACAATTACACACTACTTTTTTATTTGTAGATATTCTTTGAATTTAACTTCTAATAATTCAATGACTTGATGGTCATAATCATTTTCCATAATCAGACAAATGAAAAGGAGAAAGAAAGGCACTCAATCCAGCATACAGACAGGAGTAAAGCTGAACGTATATATCCACACTTTAACAACTTTGTTTCCTATATTCACACTTCAACAGATTGGCTAGGGAACCCCACCTAAACAAGAAGAGGAAGGAGAAAGAAATCAATATTCTAACTTTAAAACTTAAACAACTGAGAAGAGATCAACTACTTAATAAAACTTGATATTACAGAAGAAATTACCTGACAATATCGTACTATGTCATAGAGATTCTGCAGCCCCGAATTTTCATAGAAGACCATTGAACTCTGAAAAAAATTGGTATGATATTTGCTCACATAATCCAGCAATTTATATGCAACATATAGATTACTTCCAAACTTGAAATAGATTGATTACATGTTTATCTCATACTATATTCTTAAATGAAATTAGTGCAAAAATAGACCTCAAATATCCAATGCAAAATGTTTTAGCTCAAGATGTAAAGGTCTTATGCCCAGCATGCTCTAGTTTTTGCAGAAAAAGATAAATGGACAGAAATATGCACAAATTTATAGTCAAGAGTGTGGCAGAGTTTCACCTGCCGTGGAACATCACCAGGCCTAAAGTACAGTAGGCATTCCGAAGGAAGTCCATCTCGGCCAGCTCGTCCACTTTCCTGTAAAAAAAAAGTTACATGAAAACCATCTCTGGGTTTTCTTTCTCCTGTCTGCTTAATCATTTAGGATCAATAGTCCTTTGTATTAAAGCCCGTTGCAACCCCAATTCATCTTCAATAAATTGGTTTTTAGTAAAAGGCTTTGGAAGCACAGGCTTTATCGATGCTTCAAGCCCAAAAGACTTTTGCATTCAAAATTATGTTTAGATAAAAACCATTCCTAGGCCTTCACCTAACAAATTAAGCTTCTAGAGAAAATAGAAAGGTTATCTAACAGAAGAAAAACTAATTAGGATTAGGGCAAAACCTGGTAGTATGTTTCCATTGATTTACTCAAGCTATGATGGATGACAAACCTGACTACAAGAAAATGTATAGCGTTAGATGTTATCAGCTTCAATGAAAGTAAAGCAAATACAGTGTGCACATCCACTGGGGATGTCACTAGTAAAAATACTCATAAGCAAGCTTCTCAGTGCTACAAAATAAACTCCGTTATCCACCAATGCAAGCATCAGTTTGAAACAATCAAATCGTGTAAAGAATCTTGATAAAGATATCTCTAAGACTCCAGCAGAATTCTGATCCAAAGAGGCATTAATTAAAAATCGTCACATCAATAATGCCCCCTCAGAAAAAAAAAAAAAAAAAAACATTGATTTTCACTCTCATAAAAAGAAGCCTTGTCAACAATACGTCCAGTGCAAATAAATGAAATGCAAATGCACATAACAATGAAAACAAAAAACAACTAAGCCAGTATCAGTGTCCAAATCTGCATTAAAAGCTTCGAAAATATTACAATAGTATGATACTGAATCTGAGTCTATCCTGTTTTAATAGTGAACACGTGAAAATAAACAGCTGCGTTATGTTTTCATGAAGGAAACAATTGCAGTTGAAAAAAAATTTATTGATGGCATAAACACATCAATTATTCAGCTGAGAAATGTTTTGCATACTAACCATCTGGTTTGTTGATTCCCATACCAAAAGCTACCTGAAATGAATAAAAAATTCCAATGTAGTAAAGGCTAGAGGCAACAAAAGCATGTGTCAACCTCTCATAGAAATAGTCTTCATGATACATACTGTGCCAACTATGACCTGCAGCTTGTTATTGCTCCACCTGTGTGATAAAGTCTTCATTAACTAATTCATTTGCTAGTGCCATCATCATATCATTTACAGACTATTATGTATTCACAAATACGAATGATGTGCAAAAACCAGGGGTGGTCTCAAATTTTATGAGATATAATAAATAGAAGAGTCATATACTGTCTCTGAAACTCTTTCGTACTACTTAACAGACTGGCAATTGAAAACCTACACTCAAATTCAGCCAAGGTCGTCTAAAGTAAGTATTCATAAATCAGTGTACAAGACAGTACTACCAAGCCACAGACGATACTGAAATTGAGGCAACTGTATTCATTTGGTTCCTAAAACACTGGCATCTAAGATTTTAATATTCAGTGACATATTCAACACTAACACTTAAAAGAAAAGGAATTATCTTTGGAGAAAATTAGAATTAATATGTAAAAATTACAACATTCAGATGATTACTTTACCGCATATGAACTTTTTCCCGAGCATTTACATCCATATCTGCATGATAATAATCAGCTGAAATTCTTCTCTCCCTTAACTCCTTCGCAACCTAAAATAGTCTTGACAACAAAAGGGGTGAGTATATATTCTTACTCCCAAGGTGCAAATGACAAAGGGCACAAATATATTGACATTTGAAGAAAATAAAGCAGATGCTCTATCAGAATTCTAGATCATGCTGGAGATATTTTTGCATTGGAAGCAGAAGAAAGGATGCAGTGAAACAATTTTTTGGACACAAATTCTCCCAATTAAATGAAAGGCACACAGTTAGCAAGGTTAAGTTCCGAATATAGCTCTTGGTATTTCCATCTTGTGCTATATTTCCTTATATTTTTCATTTACTGGGGGGACTACTATACACCCTCAAAATAATTACAATTATCATAACAATTTCTGTAACTGATCCATAAAGATGCACATAAAATCCTCAGCAGTTTGTGAACAAATTCTTTCAACACCAGAATGTCCAAATAATCTGTTCAACACCTATAAGGAAAGCAAGAGAATATTGGAATGACCATTAATAATTACTCTAAATTGAAAAGCCATTTTTAATAACAAAAATTATATATTGATAATAAATATTGTCTGCCAATACAAATAATATTTTAGAATTTTATTAGTGCATATATATTCAATAATTGCAAGACCTATAACACAAATTAGAATTGAAATTATGAAAAAAAAATCATAATGGAAAAATAATAATAATATGATACTAATATAATAAAAAAAAAAGAGGAAATAAAATTAAAATAAACTATAAAATTAAGTCATCATAACTAAATATATTTACAAAACTTTGGAAAAAATTTTTAAAAAAAAATTACAGAAAAATGAAAAATGGTTAAAGATATATAGTCTCTATGTGTAGATAATTCTCACTTAGGCCCCTATGGTAAAAGCTTATTAATGCAGTCTCTATGTATAAACATTATAGATTTGTGAGAATACTTGTATTCTAGTATTCTATTATAAAAGAACGTTTTTATGTGGTCAAGTGAATTTACAGAAATTTCCTTCCATAAGGATATACAAGTGTTGTTTGATGTTTATCACCAAAATTCTAAGATTAATTATGCTGACATTACAAAAATGCCAAGGTACAACCCCAGAAAGAAGCTGAAAAGTGAAAACACGATGCCAACCCAAAGCAAATTATAAGGGTTAAGAGATACTATAAAATTGTGTGCATTGTGCTTCCTTGAGGGCAGTATTTGACATTCAAAATATGTATGCCTAATTGTTGAAGATAGCCCCAATCAAGCATACCTGTTCACATTCCTTCCTAGAGAAGCAATAAACAATCCCTGATTCATTACTTGGATAAGAATCTTGAATGAATTGTGCAATTTCATCAATGACTACCTTCCCAACTGATGACTTTTCCTTTACCTGCCGTTTAAAATATGAAAGTCCATTAAACTTCACATTCAAGTGAAGAGTTTTGTTAACTTGGTGAACGGGGAAAAGGGCACTCTATAAAAAGTTAAAAATCTGTAAACGGATACAAATATACCATATAAAACAAATTTGGCCTATTGACTGTGCTGACAAATTTGACACATCTAGGAATATGCAACATCTCTGTCAGATCGTTTTGGACCCTCTGAGTAGCAGTTGCCTGACAAATAAAATGCCATTGATAAAAATCAAAATTAAGTATGAAAGCAAAACCAAGTCTATATTTTCACTTCTAATACATAACACAAATTTAGGATAAATAAAAACTTACAGTCAAAGCAACCATAGGAACATTAGGAAACTGTGTCTTGAGAATACCAAGGCTCTTGTAGTCAGGTCGAAAGTCGTGGCCCCACTGACTACAGCAATGTGCTTCCTGCAATGCAAACCAACCAGAAATTTTATTGGCTTACAAACCAATGCAGCATTGTTATATCTCAGTCATGAAAAGTTTTATCAGGGCCTTCTAAACCTCAAAACAAATACAAAAGATGAGTGACTAACAATCAAAATTCCAGATAACTGTCTTGGTCGTTGATAATCACAATTTCACAATCTACAATGAATCGATGCCCAGTTGCATTTAGTCAAAACAGGCTAATAAACCAGCAAATGAAGCAATACACACACACACACAAGTCAAAAACCACATAAATTCGTAAACAAGATGAATTTAACAAACATAATTCAAAACAAACAAGCATATATAGCATCTCACTATGAACTCACATCAATTGAAATTAGAGAGAGACGACGGGCATGATGGCATTTTTCAAGTTTTGACATAAACCTCTTGCTTTTTGATATCTTTTCTGGGGTGACGTACAATACTTTGAGGTCCCCCTCTCCCTTCTCCAAAGCCTTGTATATGAACTTCTCATCTCCCTTATTTGTTGAAGTCAACATATACGCAGGAATTCCCAGTGCAGTCAAACCCATTACCTGAAGCAATCGCCCCACCCAGGGGAATAAAAGAGGAAGAAAACAACCTTTTAACTTTAAAAAAAAAAAATCATTGACCAAAAATTCGTTCAGGATTTTAACATAATGAAATGCACCTGATCTTGAATTAAGGAAAGCAAAGGACTGACAACTAGAGCAATTCCTTCACGAAGAACAGCAGGAAGCTGGTAGCAGAGACTCTTGCCACCACCTGCAGCCATAATAACCAGAACGTCTCTTCCACTCATAATGGCATTAATTATCTGTCATCGACACTACTACCGGTTAACAAAAGTCTACCCAAAAGCCATAATCCTTATGTATGTATACAAAAGAAAAATATCCACGACTAATACTTTGATTGTTTGATTGTTAATATGATAGCACGGGAAAACAAAAGGAACACACTGCCCAACTTATAGAAAGCAAACAGTGTCTAAAAATTGAGAGCAACATTAATCAAAACACTTTAAAATAAGAGTTAAACACTTTTAAAGAGAAAAGGTATTTAAGAGTTAAACTCCCAATAACTTTCTTAATCGAATTACAGAGCATTACACTGTACATCGCGTGTATAGGAACATTGCTCAAAAAAAAAAAATAGGGAGTCGTGTGCAATCTCAAGAAACCACGGGAGTGTGAGTGTATTATACAATAAAGGAAATGGAGAATGTACAATCTCGATACTCAACTTCAGTTCAGTTCAGAACAAAACAGTGAAAAGGTGTCTTCAAAGGAACCAGAATAGGACATTTGTTTTTTTACCCCTTTCGATTTTTTTTTTTAAATGTTTCATTCTTAGTTACCTCTCTTTGATTTGCACGGTAAGATGAAATGCCAAAAACATTCAACCTAACATCATCTGCTTCGGAATCCCATTCAAATGTCCCACTCCAATCTTCCACGGCGCTTGAAGCCCCATTACTGGCCTCGTTTCCAGATTCCTTACACGCCTCTAGAATAGCACTCAGCTCCGATTTTCTCTCGTACAGATTCTCTTGTCTCTCAATCAACGCCCTTATTTGTTCTGCAAAGAGAAATCATACTATTTTTAAAATAAAAACGATACCAAATTCGCCTGCACCATTTGGTGAACATGATCATCAGGATGAAGCGCAACCGTTTTGTTTGCATTATCGTGACAAGTATGGCGACAAATTTAGGCGAGTAGTTCGTGGCATTAATATCGTGATATTAAAAGGATTGGGGAAGAAGCACCTTGAACATCTTGAATCTCGACCTCGATGTTGAGAAGCTCCTCTAGAATCTCGTTGCTCTCCATCACGGAACAGTTTCAGTGTGAGGGAGTAACGCAAGACAACCCTAAAAGCGACCGTCTACACCAACGGCCTCGTTTGAACTCTGATAGTTACGTTACTTTGCAGTGCAAAATTCGCCTAGTATGTGCTGCAATGCAACACTCAAAATTATTATTATTATTTTATGAAACAAAGTATGTTTTCAGATATTTACTTTTAGGTTTAATTATTGATTTAGGGTATGTTCACTTGGTGATAGGAGGTGATTAGAGAAGAGTGATTTAGTGGATTTAAAAATAATATTTTTTGTTGTTTATTTGAGTAAATTTGAAGGTAAGGAAAATAAATTTTAAAATAAATTTTTTTAATTTGTCATAAAAACTAAATCCTACCCCAATTCTCACAAACTTTATTTCAAAATTCACTCTCTTTTACCTCCAAATTCACTCAAATAAACAATAAAAAAAATTATCTTCAAATCTACTCAATCACTTTTTCCCGGTCACCTCCGATCACCCTCAAGTGAACACACCCTAATTTGTTTTTTCCTTCCAAAATTTCAAGTTATCATCTGATTTTTTTTGTGTCAATATAATGTTGAATTATGAAAAAATAACATAATTTGATATTTTATATTATACAAACAGAGTTAAATTCAGTGTTAAGTATTAATATATTATTTTAAAAAATATATATTTTTAAAAAATTCACAATTCGTTTTAAAATTATGTCAGGTAATATTGTTAGATTTTCAATTTAGTTTTCACGTTTGTTTATTTATTTTTATTTAGTTATCAAAATAGAATAATGTTGTCTTTTCTAAAATTATTTAACGAAAAAATTATTTTTTTATTTTTTTATGCTAATATTTTTATTAAATATTTTTAGACTGGTTTTACCAAATTAAAACTAATAAAAATTGAAAAGGATCCCACTTATTTGTGTTTCATTTCATAAATTTAATTATACACAAACCACAACAAAATAATAAGAAACATATCATCACAAAGGGGAAGCATTCCTTGATGGTTTAGGAAAGTTTTCATAAGTTTTACCATTAATATGTTTTCATAAGCGAGTATTAAGTGGGGCCCACACCAAATTTATTCGAAACTCGAGACATGGTAGCCCCAACACAAAACGATACATATTAACCATTAAACAGAGGTTCATGTTAATTAATAATATAATGGAAACAATATTACTTAAATGTTATTTTATGCATTTTCAAAACTTAATATAAAAGATAACATAAATTATCTTTTATTAATTTTCTTAATATTTCGTACACATCAATAAAACTATAATTAAATATTTAGGACCACAAACTAAAAAATAAAACAAAATAGAAAATATTGATATTTTTCTTTAGGTCTTACAATTTTAAAGTTATATTAAAAATATTTTCAAAAATATTTAATAAAAAGTAATATAGATTTATAAAAAAAATCTCTAAATTTGAAAGAACGTAACATTTTTCCATTTTAACAAAAATTATGATTAAATTGAATAAAAAATAAATAAAACTAAATCAAGAGGGGCATTATCAATATAATTTAGGAGATATGAATAAAAATGACAATAGGGATTAGTCTTATGATTAATTGACTGAAATAATTCATTATCCTGTATAATAGATAATATAGGTTGAAGTTGTAATTCAGTTCATCTATTTATTGTAGACGTAATTGTTGTATTATTGGAGTTATTGTGACATGTTGGTTGAAATTTGATTACTCCCATTATTTGATTACTCCCATTGTGTTTAGAATAAACTTTCTTGATTGCTTCATGATTTGGGTGTTCATGGATAATCATGTAACTTTTAATATGTTTCTTTTGTAGGATGATCTTTATAAAAAAAAACAATACAACAACCTTTTATTAGATGAGTTAGGACAAAAATAAAAACCTTGTTTATATCGAACAACAACAAAAATTATCGATTTACTTATTTTTTAACAATCATGGTTGAAGTTTTTATTGTATAATGTGGTACCCAAATGTTAAATGACACAAAAATAAGCTTCTTGCAACTACCATTTTGATTTTGAGCTAAACAAGTAATATCTCTTAATTTGAAAAATTCATAATACATTTTGATTTTGAGATAAAATATTTGGAAAATGTTTCCAAACTTCATATGTATCATCATTTATCATCTCCAATTTATTTAAAGGGTTAAATGTGTTTTTAGTCCCTATTTCAATTTTGGTTTTAGTCTCTCTTTACAATTTAGTCCTTCAACTTTAGAAAACTTTGGTTTTAGTCATTTTTACCAATTTTTTTTAACTGTATTTGCTGTTTCAAACGCGTTTCTTAGTTAACATTGAAGCAAAAATGTGTCATAAAGTTGAAGGACTAAATTGTACTATAGTTTGAAAAAGGAACTAAAACCAAAATCGTCCCAAAGTATAGGGACTAAAAACATATTTAACCCTTATTTAAAAGACGTATCTCTCTTTTCTTGAAGTTTAAACTTCCTCTTCTTAAGAAATGCACAATTTTCAAATTTATTCACACTTAATCTCCCGGGTAATGATTTTCTTTCTCCTTTTATTGGCTAACTTGACATATTATGCTATCACTTTTTTTTTTTCCTTTTCCTTTTTTTTGTCAGTGCTATGTAAGTCATTTTCAATATTTGGCCGTAGTTCTTTCGTTGCACACTATAGTTTCATTAGTGAGATGAAGTACTAAATTAAGAAGAGATAAAAGATTAATTCATAAAACAATATCAAAGGTGAGTAATAAGTTGTTGAGTGCATGATTCTACTATGAGCATTTTTCACACAATAAATTAAGATTTTTTATACTTAAAACACAATAAATAAGTTAAGATAAAATTATCTCAATAACTTTGATATAATCATCAATTCAGATAAATCAAATAATGGATAAAATAAAATTAATAAATCGTTTCTCAAATGATTTTTCATAAATAACTAATAACTCAACATATTTGCTATGTACTTATTAATACTTCGTGTAATATTATTATTGGCTCGAAGAATATGTTAACATAAAGCAATCATCATCAATTTTATTTTTATGGAAATATATTAAACGAGTCAATTTAGAAAACTTTTCTACAACAACAAAAATATAATAATGTTTATCCACTGAGGCAACCAAACACAAAAATATTATAGTAAATCAATATAAAAAATGGAGAGAGAAAAGTATACAGTATAAGTTATATATTTAGGTTGTATCTTTTGTGAAAATATATTTAAAGAAGAATATGATAAGATGAATTTGGATAAATTTGAAATGTTTTTTTAAAGGATTTTAAAGTGAAAATAAGTAAATTTTAGATAAAGTTTGTGAATGTGAGTGATTTTACTGATGTAATAAAAATATATAAAATTATTATTTTGTCTCAATAATTAAAATTAACATATTATTATTATTATTAAAACCTTCAAAACATTAACACAAATAATGGATTTCAAGGAGGAAGAATCGATTTCTGCAGCCCACAACCGATTCCCCAACATGTTCCAAAACTCCAACCAAACACTTATCTCTTCAAACAAAATTCGCACTTTTCCATCTCCTCAAACAATAAATAAATAGAAGAGAACATAGCATTAGACTTAGTCCAATTATATAATTCACTTTTCACAAAATTATTAAACATATCATTTTAATTGTAACCAAAATAAATGCTTGGTTAATACATAACATTTTTGAAGTTTCGAAATGTTTTATTTGTTTGTTTCTTTGATAAATAGTTTTACCAAGTCAAGAGTCCTTTATGAACTTAACACATTTTTCTTCTAAAAAGAAAATCATATTGCAAATTTTTATGTCTCCCAGTGCTCATGAAACATCGAAACAAAATTAATATACAATATATACAGCACTTTCCCTAAATTAAATTTTAAATGATTTATTTCTAACCAAGAAGAAAAAGATATCAAATTCTAAAGCATTCGTAAAATAAATGATTATTTGGATATCAAACGTTTACTTAAAATAGTTTCTAATCACGTGCTCTATTGTTATATTATTTTTATTTGGGTAAGTTGTTCTATAAAGTGTTTTGGTGTTAAAATTAGTATGGATTCAATCAATTAAATCATCGATATTTTAATAAATGAGTAGCAAAAAATGTAATAATCATATATTTAATTTATATTCATAATTTTTTTTATAAATTTTTAATTAAAATTTATTTAATCACAATTCAATTTCATTTAAATCTGATTATTATCATATTTAAATTAATTAGATAATTAGTTGATTCCAATAAAAAACGATTTTTTTTTATGTTTGAACAATCGAATATATATATATATATATATATATATATATATATATATATATATATATATATATATATATATATATTAGATAGAACTATGATTTAAATTTGTTATATTGCCGAGAGAAAAGGAAAAATAAATAAATACTTATTGCGAACAAATGGGTGAATTATACGAAGGAAGAGAAGTCTGACAAAAGGAGTATCATCTTTCTGGTTTAAAATAAAAAAATAATATAAAAAATATATTAATTAAATATTTCTTAATCATAAAACCTTTAAAGGTTATAAATATATATCCAATTAAAAAAGAAATTAAATAATTTTGAGTATACTAGGGATGAATATGATGAAAATATTGAAAATTTTAATTGAATAAAATAGATAAATACAGTAGGATATACATAAAATACTACAATTTTATGAATATTCGACCTAATTTAAGTTAATTTTTTAACATCTATAAATTTATAGTTATTTTTTAAGTTCCATTCTTGGAATGATATAACCCTTTTAGAAATATAATAATATATTATTTAAAATCATAATTCATTATAATAATTATTATTGAAATCACAGGTCTCGTATTAAAGATTTACTATATTTATTAAGAATATTTATATATTTTTTAATATAAACACGCAATCTAAATAATCCAACTAAATTTATCTGAACAACTCCTCAACTAACTCGATAATTTAAATAATTAAATATAATTTTTGTATTATTAAACTTAAATTATACTGTTTTGTTGGGATACGAATTGAATCCATCCAAAGATGCTCAGGCCTAATTATAAGTCGTTACAAGAGTAATACCAACATAATATATTATTGATATTTAATAGATATGCAAATTTTTATTAAAAAAAGATATTTAGCATATAATTTTGTATATTATTCTGTTTTTATTTTTTCTCTAAACCCAATCAGTCAAGATTAGTTTGTGAGCGGGGCAAATCAGCGAGAGCAAACCAGGAACAGCCCTAGTGGTGCGGAGTAGCATCATCGCCGAAGCCGTTACCCTTCTATTTCCTTTTCACCGTCACATTCTTCTTCCGAACACGCCATTTTCATCTACCACAATTTCTCTCAGGTTCGTTTGCTCTATCGTTCTTCCGTGTCAGACTGTGGAACTGTAATTTCTCCTTGCAATGTCAGCGTCGTTTTTAGTTCTTCCCTATTTAGTCGCCAATCGTTCTTTAGCATTAAGCAATTTCCTTGGAATTGAGTGGGAGCGAGCTATCTAATTCTTCCTCGCTACTGCTTTTACCTGCTTACTGTTATTTCCGATTTTTATTCATGGCAGTGGTAGTTTCATGATTAAACAACTGTATTCAACACTTGCTTGGTTGTCACTAGGGCAATTTTTCTTACGTGCAGAAGAAAGGAAGGTTCTGAGAGGCCGTATCGTAAATGGCTAGATCTAAACGACGACGTTCGGGCATTGTTGCCAGCCATATCAGACCGAAAATGATTTTTCAGCCTATTCTGGAGGATGGAGTGTTTCGTTTTGATTGTTCTCTAAAGGATAGAGAAGCAGCATCTCCGAGTATTTCTTTTGTGAACGGCAAGGACAGAGACACACCTATCTCTACTGAGAAGGTTCCTCTGTATAACCCTACGTTTGAGATACGATTAGAGCAGCAGATTGTAAAACTTGAGGTCAGTTACTCTATTAGCGTATATCTTCATATCTATTGGCTGCCAACTTTTCATCTTACAGGTGCTGATTATTATTATTTTTTTTGTTAAGAGGTGTTTATTAATTATCCTTTTTTTTCCTGGCGTAATTTTCTGTTCATGCCATTTCCTTGTCTCCAGAAATTGATTGAATTTGTTTTTGTACCAGCTGCCTGCAGGTTCCTCCCTTTATGGAACTGGAGAAGTTAGCGGACAGCTTGAGAGGACGGGCCAAAGAGTTAGTCAATCTCATGGAATTTTTGTGTTAGAAAGATTTACTTATTATCTAGGTGCTTATCAGTTAAATTTCATTTGTAGGTTTTCACATGGAACACTGATGCATGGGGTTATGGACCTGGAAATACATCCTTGTACCAATCACATCCGTGGGTGTTAGCTGTTCTTCCAAGTGGTGAGGGACTAGGAATCCTTGCTGACACTACAAGGCGCTGTGAGGTGCTGTAACATTTGGCTTCTTTTAATCTATAACCTTGAAGAGATGTTTATGCTGTTATATTAATCTGTTTGGTGATCATTTGTTTGTTTGTAAGCAGATTGATCTGAGGAAAGAATCAACAATACAGTTTGTTTCTCCATCTTCATATCCTGTCGTTACATTTGGTCCTTTTGCTTCACCCACTGAAGTGCTAAGTTCTCTATCGAAAGCAATTGGTAATTTTCTAATAAAAAAAAATCAAATTATAATTATTTTAGCTCCATGGAAATTATGCCTCTTATCTTGGTCGAGGGATTCAACATAAGGAGATTTTCTGCAATTATTTTATGTGTAAAAATTGAAGTCCGTCCTTACTCATGGAGAGTATTCCATATCTATAGAGAACCTGTTACCTGTAGTTGACCCACAATTATTGATCTCATAGAGCATATGATAATGTTTTTTTGTGTGTACATAAACATTTGTTTGTAATATGTGTAGTGTGCTTTTACTTGGAGCTAATCAAATTTATGTCTAAAAATAACGACATTATCAATCAATCAATTGTATTCATAATATTATGGTTATTTATTTATATTCTTCAAATTTAGAAGGCGAGTAATGTGAGTTTACTATTATCTTCCATTTTTTATCTGCATAACTAAAATTTATGTACAGGATTGAAGAAAAGATCGTTTTCAAATTAAAATTTCATGCATGTATTAGGATTTGAACATTATTCTGCAAAACTTAAAAGTTTTTCTTTGTCAGGAACTGTATTTATGCCCCCGAAATGGTCTTTAGGCTATCATCAGTGCCATTCGAGTTATTTATCTGATCAGAGAGTTCTGGAGGTACTTGTTTCTTTATCTATAGTGATGATTCTGGTATTAGTTGCATTCATATATGTTCGAAGTTAAAGTGCAAGACTCTGAATATAATGAATATGACACGTGTCCCCAGTTATGCCTTTTATTGTTATATATGCTTTTTGGCTTTTTCAATTTTTTTGGTTATGAAAAAACGAAAATCCTTTTATGCTTTGTTTAGTAAACCTGTATTTTAATCCATAAGATATCTGGGATTTTCGGATGAGATGATAATATGCATGTGCTTGACATAAGCAGAAGAATGTGGCAGGATATCAGATTTCTTCATTTTTGGGTATACCATCCAATATACAAGGGAATCTTAGATGATTAGGAATCGTTTGCATATAAACCTATTTTAGCTAATGCACTTGTATTTGAATATGAAAATCCAGAAACTGAAAAGCGTTGTCATTACACCATGACATCATTTAGGGCATCTGTAATAAATTTAAGCTTTCATACTTAACATCAATGACCAATTTTCATGTATCACAGATAATTTTATTGATATGCAGACATTCAAAATACCTAGGAATTTAGGAATTCTGCATCGGTATCAACTTAGTTTCATTCATTTCATTCTAACACTATTGGTTCAGTTATCCCAAAGCATGTTAAGTCTTTGATATGTTAACAATTAAATTTTGCAGGTTGCAAAAACGTTCCAGAAGAAGTGCATACCATGTGACGTGATATGGATGGATACCGATTACATGGATGGTCTTCGTGTTTTCACATTTGACAAGGCAGGTTTATTTTACTTGTGGAAAATGATGAATTATTAATTTACATTATCATAATTTTTTACTTCAGATCTTTCTAATGCACTTGAATTGATTTAATGTTTGGTACAAGTATTCCATGTCCTGTGTTTCATATGTTAAAGTGATGTATTGCATAGCTTGTAACCAGCAGTATGATGCACAAATAAGATACTTGTATTAGATACGTCATATATTTGATATACTGATTATGAAAATAATAGGACAAGATACGTGATATATGCATATTGAAAAATGTACAAAAATTCTTAAAAACATGATAAATATATGTTTACTATCATGTGATTCCAAATTAAAATCAAATGTATTAAATGTTTTCAACATAAAAATTTCTAAATCATTGAATGCTTTATTGATAAGTATTGGGTAAAGTATCGGATACAAATACGTGTTGGATACGAATACGTGACATAAATTGAAGTATCAGTGCATTATAGTTGCACTATTTCTGTTGATTTTGAAATACATAGTAAAATTTTGGCTAAGCCATTTTAGTGTCTGACAATAGTTTTTTTGTTTGGAAAAGTAAGTAGTATGATATATATCGGGATCGTTTCTGAGATCCCATGTTTTTGGTGTAATGTAGTGGTTGTAAAGTCATTTGAATGCTTGTAACCTGCACTTTTGATTTCAAAATACTAAGTTAAATTTTGGCTTATGCATTTTAAAGTCTGGCAATAGTTTTTAATTTAGAAAAGTAAGTATCGTGATATCTTTCAGAAGCGTTTCCAAGACCCCATGTCATTGGTGAAAGATCTCCGAAGTAGTGGTTGTAAAGTCATTTGGATGCTTGATCCTGGAATTAAGCTGGAAGAGGGTTATTTTGTATATGACAGTGGTTCTAAATATGATGTTTGGATCCAAAATGAAGATCAAACTCCTTTCATAGGTATGCCTTTTGTTTTTCTTTTGCACAAATATTTTTGTCCTTCATGCGTGTCTTCTTTTATGATACATGATGCCGTATATGCATTCTCAGGGGAGGTGTGGCCTGGGCCTTGTGTCTTCCCCGACTATACTCAGTCAAAAGTTCGTGCATGGTGGGCAAATTTAGTCAAAGATTTCATTTCCAATGGTGTTGATGGTATTTGGAATGATATGAACGAACCAACTATTTTTAAGGTAATTCTAATATCCTTCGTTTCTTTTCGTTGAATAATATGCAACAATGTTTTGATACAAATCCCACTCTTTGTGACTCCTGATTTGTTCCATTTCCAGGTTGAAACAAATACAATGCCTGATAGCAATGTTCATAGAGGAGATAGTGAACTTGGTGGCTGTCAGAATCATTCTTTCTATCACAATGTAATATATTTTACCCTTTTTGTGTTTTTGGACTCACATGTTATTTTACCATAAACTTGTGGAGAATGTATATAAAGTGTTTTGAGTCTTGATATATATTAGACATGGTCTGCATGTTGATTCTATTGTTAGTGTTTGAATTTTAAGTTAAGTGTTTGATGCTTACTGTTTAGTTATGAAGTTATGTCAATTATTATGATTGTTTCACTGTAGGTGTATGGTCTTCTGATGGCAAGATCGACCTATGAAGGCATGAAACTAGCTAGTGAAGAGAAACGTCCTTTTGTTCTTACAAGAGCTGGATTTATTGGCAGCCAACGGTATGCAGCAACATGGACTGGTGATAATCTTTCGACCTGGGAGCATCTTCACATGAGTATCTCCATGGTACTTCAGCTGGTATGGTTACATTTGTAGCATGAATGCTACTTCCCTTGATTACCATTGCGATCTTATGTTGTCATTGTTCCATTAATTAGCTTTTGTAATTTCTTTTGAAACATTTCTAGATACACAGTATACATGTAGCAAGATTGTTGCAAATTTTGTTTGCTTAAGTTTTGGAAATATTTGTTGCAAATGATAAATGATACATTTTTCATTAGTGCTACATGATAGTGCTTTCATAAGATAAACAAGTAGTTGTTTTGATGAAGTCTACATTTCGTAATGATGTGGATCATCCTTTTCCATTTTTTGAGTTGTGATGTATATTATTCTTTATGGTGCTATTGAAATTGAATTTTTGCAACTTACACATGATTTTTGAAAATGTGGTTCAGTTTCAGAAGAATTAAGATGTTATTATTGTCTTACTACAATGTAATACTTACTTTAAATTTAAACATAAAACCCGAATGACAGGAAATAATGTGTCTCTGAATAAACACTCTGATTGAATTGGAACTCTATATACACTATATTATTTTAGAAAAATAAGTGTGATATATAAATTTAAAACCATTCATGTACGAACAACAGGTTGGGTTTAATGGTTAGTCTCTCAAAACATGGTGAACCAAGGTTCAAATTTTTGTTTTTTTAGTGTCCAACCATACCTAGAATTTGCTTATTTTTGAGCCACATATGTGAAATGAAAAATATTGGATAGTCCATATTGATTAGAGATATGGCTAAATTATGATATATAAGTGGCTGCAAAAATGATAGGATATAATGTGATAGGGTATAATCGGTAATGGGTGCAGAGGAAATAGTATAGGAATTAGTTGTTAGTTGGTTAGTTGGTTTGGGGTCCTTTATAAGAAGGTAGGGAGCTCTTGTGTCAGGACACTTTTGGGATAATCTTGTAGATTGAGCTTTGGCTCTTTGTGAAGGAAAACCCTTGGAGGAGAGAGTGCTCTCCTATTTTGTGTTCTATACAGTCTATACAATAAAGAATATTACTTTTTTGTGTCTTTTCAATTCTAGGTTCCTATCAAAACATCATTTTATAATTGTGAGATTGAATTAGGTTTAAACTTCACCTTCAAGTTTCTACTCTAGTGAAATTTGTTAGACTTACTATCAGCTGCTATCGGGCCACCTTCACAAATATCTAGTCTCACGCCTAGGATTGCCAATCCTTGACATTAGGAGATGTGTTAGGAATCTCATATCGACTAGAGATATGATTAAATTATTGTATATAAGTGGGTATAAATATCATCTTACAGTTAGGTTTTGTGAGTTTGAGCAAGGCATAAAGTCTACTTCCTAAGATGATATTATATCCTATCCTAGTGAGGCTTGTCGGCTTTCCAGCCACTATTAGACCCCTCACAATATTTAGTCCCACACTAGAGATGTTCAATTCTCGACATTGGGGGTGTATGTGTTAGTGGAACAAAATCATGGTGTGTCTTTGTGTATTAGTTTATGGATTTGGGATTATTGGTTATTAGATGAAGTACACAGAGGAAAGGGAGAGAATGAACTGAAATTATTTTATTAGCATCTATTAGGAGTAAAAGAGGGAATTAACCTAATACCGAATGGTAAGGCAAAGGGGAAGTGAGGCCGAACAGAAAGAAAGGGGGAAGTGAGGCCGAATGGTCCGAAAGGTAAGGCAAGGGGGAAGCTAGGCTGAACGGAGTAAGTGAGGGGAGCTAGGCCGAACGGTCCGAACGGTAATGCAAGGGGGAAGCTAGGCCGAACGGAGTAAGAGAGGAGAAGCTAGGCCGAACGATGTAAGAGAGGAGAAGCTAGGCCGAACGGTGTAAGAGAGGAGAAGTATGGACCGAACGTTTTCCAGCAGGGAGGATGGAAGTGGAGGCGGAGTGGTATAAAGAAACTAATACCGAAAGGTAGATGGAAGGGAGGATGGGATCAAAGGCCGAACGGTATATATACGCTATTACCGAACGATATTTAGTAGAAGCAAATTAGGTTAGCTGAATTAGTCTTCTTATAAATAGTCTTCCTATAACTCTATTCAGGAGGGGGGGGGGTTATCTTTTGGGTAAAGACTAGGAATATTTTCCAGTGGAGGAAGATAGTCTTCCTTGGGGGAGATTACACTTGTAATTTTTCTATACTTTACAAAATCAATAATACATACATACTTTCTTTTTCTGTTGATTGAGTGTTTGGGTGAGAAGAAAGGATCAAATTAGGTTACTCGTATAAAGTAACCTAACAAATTGGTCCGACCTGTCGGATCTGTTTCGGAGGGAAGAAGAGCACTAGCGAGGAGAAATGGTAGCGAAGAAGAATGGAGGGAAAATTAATCGCACTAGAAGGAAGAATGGAGGGACGAATGGCGGCGATGGAGTTGTCAAGGTGCAAGTGATGACTCTCGCATTCCAACGAGCTTTAGGACAACGCACCAGGAACCAGCATAAGAGATCCGAAGGAAGATGTGATTCCGTCAATGCTGGACGCTAACGATGCCAGAAAACTCAGAGGAGGAATCGGAAGAAGACAGAGGAGAAGTTCGACGCAGTGGGAGGAAGCGCTTTGAACTACCTACAATTGAAGGGGTGGATCCCATGGGCTGGATCACACAGGCAGAGAAATTCTTCGAACTTCAGAGTGTGACGGAGAAGGAGAAGATGAAGCTTGTCTATAGATGCATGGAGGGAGGTTTGGCAAGCTATTGGTTCCGCTTCTGGCGGAAGAAAACCACACATCCGACTTGGAAGATGTTCACCGACGCTCTGACGCGGAGGTTTGGCGGACTAAATCGGGACACCGTTGTTGAGGAGCTGTCAGTGTTGGATAGTGATTTCCCTCTTTATGACATAACAACAGAACGAAAAGTTTCTGCAGATAGATCATTTGATTCCAAAAGGGACAATTCTATGGAAAAAAAGCTTGATAAGAAGATTTTGATCCCTCAGGAGAGGAGGGTTATGGATGGTTGTATTGCTTCATTTAATGATGTTTCTCTTCCCTACTGGAATCAAGATGATGTGTATGGGGATTTTGGGGGAGCTCATTGTGTGATTAAAGGGGGTTACAGTTCCGTTGTTGAGTCTCTGGGAGAAGGAATTACAATTCACTTGAACCACGTTGTAACAAATATGTCATATGGTATCAAGGAACCACGTTGTAACACTATTTCTCGGTTTGTTGAGGAGGGAGGAGGAAAGGGGTATGGCTGTTGCCAAGAGCGACAACAACAGCGAACATTGTACTTCATACAATTGTTACAAAGTAGCAGCCTTGACTGAGACCATATTAGAGACAAGTCAAGTCTCTAATTTAAAAGATCAGTACGTTCTCGACGAGCAATTGGGTTGGGGATAGTTTGGTTTCATAAGGAGCCTGGTCGAAGTTATAAAGTCAAAGTTTCTACAGCAAATGGCCATGAGTACTTTGGAGCAATAGCTGAGGAGAGAAACAGTAGAGGTCACTCTGCTTTATGTTTAGGAATGTTAGGAAAATAATTGGGGCTCCTTTCCTTATTGCATTAGTGGTTGGTAAGGTAGCCATCGATGGTCAAAGCTTGAGCTCTTCTGATCATGTTAAACATGCCTTGAAGGTTCTCCAAAAATTTGTTGGGCAAGATTCAGTTCCAGAACAGGTTGCCTATGTGGTGTCTGATTGGGTAACCTGCCAAGAGCACCCAGATAATGTTGGAGGAGGGATGATGAGTGGACTACTAGAGTCTGCTCGTATCATTGACATAGTGAGCAATGGAAATGATTATATTGCTGAAGTGGAGGCATGGGAAGCTGCACAAGAACAATTAGACATTGAAAAGGATGAAATGAGGGATATAATAAAGAGACTTGATGCACTGAGGTTAGCGGAATCTTCCCTTGCTAAGTCCATTTATGAAATGTTGGAAGTTGATAGAAACTAGGAAGAATGGAAGACATTGGAGGAGGATTTGCCACCACCCAAGCCTTCAAACTAAATTGGAGGAAGAGGAGCTTTACATCAAATAACAGTTTCCTGACTTCAACCTTGAGGACAAGGTTGATTTTGAGGGGTAGGTAATATTAGGAATAAAAGAGGGAATTAACCTAATACCGAACAGTAAGGCAAAGGGGAAGTGAGGCCGAACAGAAAGAAAGGGGAAAGCGAGGCCGAACGGTCCGAAAGGTAAGGCAAGGGGGAAGCTAGGCCAAATGGAGTAAGAGAGGGGAGGCTAGGCCGAACGGTCCGAACGGTAAGGCAAGCGGGAAGCTAGGCCGAACAGAGTAAGAGAGAAGAGGCTAGCCTGAACGGTGTAAGAGAGGAGAAGCTAGGCCGAACGGTGTAAGAGAGGGGAAGTAGAGGTCGAGTGGTATAGAGAAACTAATACCAAACGGTAGATGGAAGGGAGGATGGGATCAAAGGTCGAACAATATATATACGCTATTACCGAAGGTATTTAGTAGAAGCAGATTAGGTTAGCAGAAATAGTCTTCCTGTAACTCTATTTAGGAGGGGGGATTATCTTGTGGGTAAAGACTCGGCATATTTTCCAGTGGAGGAAGACAGGCTTCCTCGGGGGAGATTACACTTGTAATTTTTCTATACTTTACAGAATCAATAACACATACATACTTTCTTTTTCTGTAGATTGAGTGTTTGAGTGAGAAGAGCGGATCAAATTAGGTTAATCGTATGAAGTTTAACCTAACAGCATCACACTCAGAATTATATGTATGCTGAATTATTTATACATGTCAGTTACTGACAACTGTCATATACTGACAGCCGTAGATGAAAATAAAAAAGATACAACAGAAGATAGCCTACAACTGTACAATCCAAAAATAACTCATACAAGCCAACTATATGTATCGATAGTATACTAACATTGGTTCTTGGCTTGGTATTGAAGTATCTGACATCAAGTGGTATATAGTCCAAACCTTGCTGCCCCATTTTTCTAATAGAAAGTTGTTTACACTTGAAGTCCAAAAGGACATTTGCGTGGTCTGTTTGTTAGACATATATACTATAAACTTGTTCATTTGTCTTCACCTTGTAGTTTAAGCTCTTGTAATTGTTGGCTCAAGACATTAAATAATTCCTTTGAGTATATATGTTTTATTTCCCTTAATAATATTCTTTGCTTTTATTCAGGGACTTAGTGGTCAGCCATTTTCAGGTGCTGATATTGGTGGATTTGCTGGAAATGCTACACCTAAACTTTTTGGAAGGTGGATGGGTGTTGGTTCCTTGTTTCCCTTTTGTCGAGGGCATTCTGAAGCTTGCACCACTGATCATGTACCTTGGGCTTTTGGGGAAGAGGTTAGTTCATCTTTGTCTGTAAAATCAATATTCATGTAGTTTGCTTTGCAACTTGTATGCTGGATATTTAACTAAATTCTAAGTTGAAATTTCATGTTAATATGTATCACTCGGCGGAAGAAATGATCAAGGCAGAATATTGAGCTTGATCATTTCCTTTGTATCAACTTAATGATTTTGAGTTAGTGGGAAAAAAGTTACATAATCTCACATATTTCATTTCATGCTTTATGCTATAGGTGTGCATTTCTTATTGATTTATTTCACTTTTATTTTTATTGAAAAGTTGTCTTAATCGAGGGCAACCCAAGCTTACCTTAGTTGCTGCCTTTTTGGTGGCTAACTGAATTAGAGTTGAGTCTCACATCAAATAAATGACTTGCATAAAATTTAAAATAATTGGACAACTCTAACCTTTCAAGCTAGATTTGTACGACTAAGTTTGGTGCTAAACCCAAATTCCAAAATGGTATCACAATATTTCTCAGATCTGTTTTTGAGCAACTTGCATCCACGCTTCAGAGTGTTAAAGCTGCCTTGAGGGGTTCCTTGTAGCTAGCCATAGTTGCAAACTCAAGGGTGGCTTCCCACACCAACTAGAGTTATGCCTTAATAAAGATTGAGTGACCCTTGTCTTGAAAACTTGTTTGTGAGGTTGATTTAGGTCATAACAATAATTCCAAGAACTTTCAAATTTTTCTAGGGCTATTTTCCCCCTTTATTGGTGTTTGATATCCATTGGATGTATATATATATTTTTTAATTCTATTTAAGGTATCTAGGATGGAGGATGTGAAAAAATACCACATTCATCATCGTGAATTCTGTTAAAGAGCATTTACCTGTGATTTTTTCCTGTTACTGGCCTAATCCGGATGTTATTCTTGTAGTGGTAATTTGTTATTAGATTTTGCTAGGACCTTCTGACTATATTATGCATGCCTAGTATATTTCTTTAATAGAAAACTTTTAATTCTAATATGTGGAAACCTAGCAATGTCTGATAAAGGTTTAGAACACTCTTATGTGATCAATGAGAAGATGTGACGATTTACAACCCTTATGATTCTCGCATACTGCAATGGTGTTCTGTAATTTCTGCCTCACTAACCTCAGCTCTAACTTAGTGTGAAGAAGTTTGCCGATTGGCATTGAAGAGGCGATACCGCCTAATCCCACTTATCTACACTCTTTTTTATTTTGCTCATACACGGGGCACACCGGTGGCAACCCCTACTTTCTTTGCTGGTGCGTTCATGTTCTGTCTACTACTTCTAATGTCTTTGGTTTTATTTTGATATTTGATCTTTCTTCATCTGCACGATTTTATATACTTATTTATTATGCTTTTGCAGATCCAAAAGATCCTAGTCTGAGGAAGCTTGAAAATTCATTTTTGCTCGGTCCAGTCTTAGTGTATGCAAGGTTCTTCTACTATACTTGACTACCACCAATTTAGATACCACCACTATTTTTTTTTGGAGATGCCTTTTCATGGAATAGGCTGGTTATCCTAGTGCTTCTATGCATGCTGGCTGCAAATTTGATGTAGTTTTTAGTCACTCACAAAGGGTGAATGATAATATTTTTTAACATTTTACTTTTCTAATTTGTAAAAACAATTAAATCTACTCATGGTAAATCTCCTTTTACGTTCATCCTTCGAATATTTTAATAAGCAGGAAACATTAAATTTATTAGTATGGATATTCAGTGGTATTAGTTAGCACAAGCAAAGCAAAAGTAAATAATTATAATATAAAGCCCCACCAATCTATGTTTGTTGAGGTTTTATATACTCTATTTATGGATATTATCTACCTGTTGCTTCTGTGCATTTGAAATAGTGGCTAGGAGGATGACATGATAGGATCAACAAACTTCATTTGAATAGACTTTGTTACCATCTTATGAAAATAGACTTTGAGTCTAATTTAACTCTACAAAATTGTCTTGTGATGGGATATTTACACTCATTTATAAACTATAATTTGGTCACATGTCTAGTTGATGCGGAATCTTTAATATGCCCCTTTATGTTAAGGATTAAACATCTTGAGTGTGTGACTATATGCTTTTGGTGATTTGATAATGAGCCGATAATAGGTGATACAATAGATCTAATAAATCTCGCTAGAGTAGGTATTAAGAAAAAAAAGATTATCCCTTGTTGCTTTGACTTGTAACAAAAAGAACTGGTTTGGCAAATGAACCAAAAAAAATTTAAATGTACTCAAGTTGAAGTCAAATGAGGCGTCACCACTCCTTGTAATGGGCTTAGGAGGTCTCAACAACACTGGCTATTGGGCAACGAGTGGGACATACCTTCTTGGCCCACCACTAACCTTGAAGACTGCAAACAATGACAATGACAACTATTTGTTGTAAGTAGGATATCAAATGCATTACTAAAGGTTGGTAGAATAGTACATGTATTACTAGAAGCTAATAGAAGTTGTTAGAAGATTATTGGTATACTGTTTCAAATTAATCAATTGAATAAAATTAACATTTCTTTCATATTAATTCTTTCAAGTTGGTATTAAAGCTCCCCGATCTTGGGAGCCCTGCTTTTGAATTTCTGGTTTACTGTCTTAGTTATGATACCTTCTAGGGTTGCCTGAAGTTCACCCATTTCCTTTAAACATGCCTTGGCAATATGGATCATAACCATATATAACCTATCCAAGTTCTTAGTCGCCTCCGACGAATCAACTCCTAAAATAAACTTTATCTTCTCAACAAATGATTCTACTGCAACAATGAAGCAAGTCATGTTGTGATTTGCTTGTGTTGGGGTGCTAAAAGATGGTGTGTGTGAAGGCCATCCGTGATGAGCTAGGTTGTTTGTCACCAAATTTGGTGCCTGGTAGAGAAAACTGATTGTGGCTATTGATGGTGAATTGTGCGATCTCTATTGTGCAATGAGGCAAATATGACTTGGTGCTTGTCAAAGAAAAATCATGTTGGTCTAGGATGTATGCCTATGGTTGGTATTGTCACCAAATTATAATAGACTGAGGCATATGGCCTCGCATTGATACCATCTAGAGAATGGAAAAAATGCAGAAGAATGCTTAAGAGATTAATGCATCTATTAGCTTATTCATGTATTGGTTGAAAGGATTAGTGACAAAACAGGTCATGGAGGATGGTACTGCTTTGGTACCATGTTGAGAATAGAGAAATCGAGAAGTAATATAATGAATTTTTCCTTTGATATCATATCTTTTAACATGATCTATAGAAGTCCTTCCATAATATATACACAGAAGATCTGAAAAGACTACACATACGTGATAACCTATTCAAACAAGTTAAACAGTTCTAGGTGATGTAAATATTAAAAATGTGTAATATTTTCTCTTATTCATTAATGCTGCGTATTTGAGTATGCGTGGTCTTATTATATCTGGTTTTTCATTTTATTTGTTTCATAGCCCTCAAGTTTAATTATATTTAGAAGTTTGATAAAAGGCTATCACTCCCCATGTTGTGCAATTTGTGCTTGATTTAACATGTTTTTATCTTGATCAGCACCATACATGCACAGGGGTTGGATAAATTGGAGATTACTTTGCCTAAGGGGATATGGTTGCGTTTTGATTTCAACGATGCACATCCGGTACTTTATTTTTCCTGCACCTGTTATTTGTATTTTACTTTTGTTGTATTGTAATTGATTTTCTTTCATTTTTATTTTTGTTTCTGTCGGGGGCATGTCAGGATTTGCCAGCCTTGTACTTAAAAGGTGGCTCTATCATTCCTGTGGGTCTCTCTCTTCAGCATGTTGAAGAAGCTAACCCTTCAGATGATTTGACTCTTCTCTTGGCTTTAGACGAAAATGGTAAGTCAATGCATTAAATTTTCACTTCAAACACAACTATCTTGGTTTGGTCTTTACTCTTCGGATAACACCTTGCTCATTTAAGGAAGTACAGATATAATTCACTGAGCGTTTCAAAGAAATTATAGGGGGATAATTTGAGCTTGTGAAAACAGTTTATCCCTAGAAGTTTTTTCTTATATATATATGCTTCTTGATGCAATTTATCAAAATAAGCTCTTTTTAACAAATGAAAATAAATTTGATGGAGAAATTTATGGGATAAGCAGTGTTTGATTAAGTTGTTTATCCAAATGAACTCTTAATCACTGGCAGGAAAAGCTGAAGGTGTTCTTTTTGAGGATGATGGTGATGGATACGGATTCACAGAAGGCAATTATTTATTAACACATTATGTGGCTAATCTTGAATCATCAGTTGTTACTGTGAGTGTACACAAAACCGAAGGATCTTGGGAAAGGCCTAAACGACGCCTGCATATTCAATTATTGCTGGGTGGGGGTGCAATGGTATGTATGTCTCTGAGAGATAACACTGATATTTTGAAACTCATGTATAGAAAGCATCTGTAAAAAATTGTGCTTGATTCTATCCTTTATTGAGAATAAACGGCTTGATCATAATTTTTGTATGGTCATGTTTTATAAACAGCTTGATACATGGGGAACTGATGGAGAAGTTCTGCAACTAATCTTGCCTTCTGAGGATGAGGTGTTGAAGCTAGTATCTACTAGTGAGAAGCAATACAAGGACCGCTTGGGTATGTGCTTATTCTAATATTTTAGTTGATTGGTTTATATGTACTTATGATTGTGTTGTACCTATTCCTATTTTCTTGACCATCATTTTCTCTGCTGTTACTGCATTTTATTCTTTAGTACAGTGTTATGTAGTTTTGTTTGTCTTCCAGACAATGCTACTTTTGAGATCTAATATGTTGATTTTTTGAAGATTTTGTGTATTTTGAATATTCACCTTACTATTTCTGTGCATTAGTTTCCTTGTCTTTGTTTTGCCATTGGTTTCTTTCCCTCAGTTGACAATTTTCTGAATTGAGTTTTTGCGTGGGTTTTAGTTCTTCTTCCCATCCGAGTGGAGTGAAGGCTGACTAATTTGTTTTATTCTGCAAATTATGTTGCATTTTACATTGAATTGTATCCATCATTCAATCAAAGATCCTAAAATGTCAATTCTAAATCAAAGTGTTTCTGCTATTTTCTTTGGCAGAAAGTGCAATTTCAATTCCTGATGTGGAAGAGGTTTCTGGACCCAAGAGAACAGAAAGGGCTTTCACTGAATGGAGAAGTGGTGAGTGGAATCTTAAGTTGTTCCATGGATTTTGGGTCACATTATTTCGGGTGACACGTCTTCATACATTGTCTATAGGAATTTTTTATTTAGGTAATGGGAAATGTATAAATTGCTGTGTTCATATATCAAAAGCAACTGGTGGTTTTCTGATAAAAAGTTCAATTATATTTAATGTAGCTCCAGTGCAGTTTTGCCTCTTCATTTTTGTTCAGGAACTCAGTGAGATTTTATGCAATTGTTTTGTTCCTAGAAAATGAATTCTTTCTTCACTCTCACATAGTAGTCCATATCTATGTAAGAACTTATTACATATAGTTGACCAACATAAAGTCTGGTTTAAATATATTTTATTTTTTTTTAATATGTTGCAAACTTTATTTTTCTTTTTAACTTGTGGCTAGACATAGAAGACCATGTTAGTGGGAGGTCTATGGAGTTTTCGAATCTGAATGATGGAGGAATTATTCAGACCACTGATCCTAGTGACCCATTTAATACTAAGGAGGTAACTGAAGAGTTAATTAATCTTCTTTTGTTACCAGTATGTGACCATAAAAATCTAAAAATTTATATATATTTCAGGTTTTCCCTTCTCGAGATGCGATGCTGAATTGGGCCCGAGAAGTAGCAAAAGAGAATGGATTTGTTCTTACTATTTTGAGGTCAGAAACATGTACAAGAACTAATAAAAAGAATAACAGAGGGAAGACATATGTAATAATGGGTTGTGAAAGGAGTGGAAAATATAGACCATACAAGAATACATTATCTAAGGTGACTAGTACCAAAAAATGTGAGTGTCCCTTCAAACTAAGGGCAAAAGCTTTGAAAAAGAATGAAAGATGGGTTGTTAAAGTAATGTGTGGTCACCACAACCACGACTTAGGGGAAACATTAGTGGTAGGACATTCATATGCTGGCCGATTAAGTGCTGAAGAGAAGTCTTTAGTCATTGATATGACAAAAAACATGGTGGAGCCGAGAAACATACTACTAACTTTGAAAGATCATAATAATGAGACTACTATTAGGCATATTTATAATGCTCGACAAGCTTATCGATCTTCTCAGAAAGGTCCTAGGACAGAAATGCAAAACCTACAAAAGTTATTGGAATATGATCATTATGTATATTGGAATAGAAAGATGGATGGTTCTGATGCTATCAGTGATATATTTTGGGCACATCCAGATGCCATCAAACTTCTAAGCGCTTTCCATACTGTCTTGCTCCTTGATAATACTTATAAAGTCAATAGGTATAAATTGCCGCTACTTGAGATTGTTGGTGTTACTTCGACAGAGTTAACATTCTCTGTGGCATTTGCTTATCTAGAGTCTGAGCAAGTTGATAACTTCACTTGGGCACTGCAGAAGTTGAGAGGATTGATTGCCAAAGACAGTGAGATGCCTCCAGTAATTGTAACTGTAAGAGACAATGCTCTGATGAATGCAGTGCAGGCAGTCTTTCCGAGCTCTTCTAATTTGTTATGTCGTTTTCATATAATCAAGAATGTGAAGGCCAAATGCAAGGTGATGGTTCATCCAAAGGAGCAATATGACTTGGTGATGGATGCATGGCACAATGTTATGAATTCTCCTAACGAGGATGAGTATATGCAACGTTTGGCATTATTTGACAGAGTTTGCTCAGATTTTCCAAATTTTGGTGATTATGTGAAAAATACTTGGCTTACTCCTCACAAGGAAAAATTTGTCACAACATGGATAGATCGAGTGATGCATTTGGGTAACACAACACTCAACAGGTATGCTTTAAAATTATAATTATGTGGATTACAACTGCAACTACTACTACTACTATTATTCTGCTAAATATTAATTTAATTATGATTATGCTAGTTATTATTATGTGCCAATATGCTACTTAGTATGCTAATTATTAATATGGTTATATATATAAATGGTAACTCTTATGTGTTACTATACAGAGTGGAAACAGCACATTGGAGGTTGGAGAACTTGCTTGAAGATAGTGGGGCGGACATTTGTAGTTGTTGGGATGCTATGAACAACATGATTAAATTGCAACACAACGAGATTAAGGTGTCATTTGACAAAAGCATAAACACTGTGGAATACAATACGCCATTCTACAAATTGTTGGTGGGATTTGTATCAAGGAGTGCATTGAGTTATATATCTGACCAATATGACCGAATTAAGACCGTTGGCACTGATAGTTCTTTATGTGGTTGCACAATTAGAACTACACATGGTCTACCTTGTGCATGTGAACTTGCTAGTTACAATATACCCTTGCAGGTAGTTCAATATCATGGGACTAGGTTCAATTTCAGTTTCCAAGAAATGAATGAAGAGGGGTATGAAGTATCATTTCAACCAGTACCATTGCAGGCAATTCATATTCATTGGAGGAGGTTAAACTTCAGTTTCGAAGTAATAAACGAAGAGGGGTCTGAGGTATCATTGCAACGTGAAATTGATGCTTTGCACAAGCAATTTCAGGAACTTGATTATGCTGGAAAAGTTACCTTAAAGGCGAAATTGCGTGAACTAGCCTTGCCTGATTTAACTTTAATGTGTTCAGCTCCGGAAAAGATTAGAACAAATGATGCTTCACAGGATTTAGGATGGAAGAGAGATAAACCAGTTGAATGTGATCCTTTGTATTTGGAGCATATAGATTCACTACATTCTGCCCATGATAGCATGACTGCTCACCCTTCATCTGAGAAACCAGTCCATGACTCTAATAGCATGGAAGTTTTACCATCAATGAACCACATTCCGGTTGAAATTCATCCATTTAATGAAGGCAATGTAGATGTGAAAGCAGAAGAGAACTGTGGTTAGTTGTATCAAGATGTAATGTGGCCCTGGTTTGTTCATCCTCTCATGGAAGCATGGGTTTTTCCTTCTTAGAGGTCAAACATTGTCATACCAGTGAAGTCACCTATTAATGACTATTAGGTCTGTGCATAAATGTTACGTTGTACAAGTGTACTATGTATTTTAGTTTAAATCAGATCTTTAATTTATATGCACTGTTTGGATGAGGAATTTTTAGCAAGTAATTGATGTTTTAGTGCACTTGGAATTTTGTGTAGTAAAATAATTTGTCTGGATAGGGTATTTAAGATGCATTTGAAATTCTAGTAGTTTTAACTTTATATATTTACTAACATAAATATTAGAAATTCAATTCCAACAAAAAATTAAGAAATCAAACTTCTCACTGCTGCTCACATGTGTGCCTCCCTTTGTCACTTGTTTACACTCCTTCACACTTTCTGTATCTGGGTTTAGAGCTGTGTGCAGACCCTTCATGCCAGGTTCATTTCTGTTGCTCTCATGTCTTTTTTATTTTGTTGACTTGTGTTCAAATTTGATTTCATTGATTTGCATGTCTGTTTTTCCTGATATCTATATGTTTCTATTCAATTTTGCTTCAATTTTCATTTCTCTTTTGGTTGGTATCTATATGTTTATCCATCCATCTGTCTATCTAGCTATTTAAGATTGCCTGCAATTTTTGCCTACACGATTGCTCACCTATATCTTTTGCCTATACTGTATGTTTTGAGCACGTACCTATACTATATGTTTTGCCTTAAAATCTACATCTCTATGGATTGCACATACGTATTTTTAAATTAGGTTGCTAAATTTTGGTAGGAACTCTACTTGATTGCACTTTTATATGGGTACAATTTGCTGAATAGAACTAAATAAAGAAACACTGTTATCATTTATTTGGAGCTGACTCTTTACTTATTTGATCCTTCACTCAGTAGGAAAGGGTTTGTTAGGTTTTAATACTTGCTCTTATATGATTATGTATTTGTTGCCTACCTTTTGAGGCTCATTTTGATTTTTACTTAAATAGAAAGATGTGGTCATGATTGAGTGATACAAGGTTTACTACTTTTTAATTTGTTTGCATTCAATTCTGACTGTTTTTCTGGGTCCTATCCTGAGAGATGGTTGAGAAAGAGTGTGATGGACGGACTTCCTCTAGGGACAGTGACAACGGACCCAGTGGTGGTTACAATGTGCATTTCATCCTCTACAGGAATTATTCATATAAAGATAATGCAAAGGAGTAATTATGGTTTAGTGGATGTATGTGTATATTACTCTAGTTGGTAACATGGAGAGTATTATACTTATAAAGTGGATGAGGATACTTGGAAGGTAGGTGTCAAATATTGACCAGTTACATTTGATTGATAAAACACTTTTAGAATCACAAGAGCAGGAGTTGAGGGGCACTAGAATGATAAGCCTTTTAATCATATTCGTAGCTATATGCAACTAGTTACGTTTGACTGATTGAGAGCACCTTAAGAATAAAGAATGAGGAGGAATTGAGGGGCAATAGAACGATAAACCCTTTAATCATATTCATAGCTATTTCCAACTAGTTACATTTGACTGATTGAACACCTTCAGAATAAAAAATGAGGAATTAAGGGGCAATAGAACAATAAACCCTTTGATCATATTCATAGGATTTTGCAACCCTAGCATTGTTTTACATTTAGGACAACTTTGAAAGGGATAAAATGGGTTGGGACTAGAAGTGGAGAGATGTAAAACATGCCGCTAAAATAAATGAACAACTATTATGAATGTTTATATTTTTAGGAAGAACTTTAATTAAATGATATAAACAATTACACCCTAAGAGGTTAGAATGAGTTAAATTAAGATATTAAAATATGAGCTTAATCAAAGGATAAAGAGAGTAAAATATGATATTAATGAGAATATTAGTGTATGAGATAAATGAGACAAAAAAAGATAGAGATATTTAAATATAAGAAAATTATATGTAATGTTAGAAGTCCTACATCGACTAGAGATAAGACCAATTTAGAGTATATAAGTGAGTGTAAACTTCACCTTACAAGCCGGTTTTGTAGGGTTGAGTTAGGCTTAAAATCTACTTCTTAACATGTAAAGTGATAAAATTATTAGAATATGAGATGCCCAATATGATAAGTCATGATACCCAATAGATAAAACTATAATCCTATTCGTCACATTAACTTATTACCTTGAACCTAAAATATAGTTTGGGATTGAAGTAAAATTCATACATGGTTGGTGATTTTGTTGAAGAATTTTTTAATCTTTAATTTATTAAAAGATATACACACACACACATACACATATATATATATATATATATATATATATATATATATATATATATTATTTTTCATAATTGGAAGGTTTTAATGACCATAAAAGAACTTTATGATTAATTAGCCTATTTTTTTCTTGTTTGAATATTCAACGTAATATTCTACATTTTGTGCACTGATTATTGTAATATTATTGTTGATGATATGGTAATTGTATTTTTTGTTAAATATGGCAGGCTTAGATAAATTTTAATGATAAAACATAATATCTCTTTTGACGAAGAGGAATATAGGTCTCCTTTAGTTCTCAAAGAGTTAGTTTAATGCTGGTAAAGAAGTAGACTTTAAGTCTAACTTAACCTTACAAAATTGAATTGTAAGGTTATGTTTGCAACCAATTATATACTATAAATTAGTCTTATTTATAGTTGATGTAGGATTTCCAATAGCCTAACCCCCATGTCGATACATGCATTTCGAGTATGAAATTAGACATTAATAGGTGATCTGAAAGCGAGTGGAACAGTAGACTCAACAAATAACAAATTTTGCTAAGATAGGCTTTAACCCATGGTTCTGATATCATGTTAAGAAGTGGGTTTAAACCTAACTTAATTTTATAAAACTGACTTGTAAGGCGAGGTCTTCACCCACTCATATACAGTCAATTAACCTTATCTCCAGTAGATTGCGACTTCCAACAATGTCCTTCTACAAGGGAAAGATGTGGCATAAACAAGAGGGGATAACGTGACATTTCAAGTTGATCTATCAATAGGACGAAAAAGAAAAGCTAAAGCAATGAATGTTAAGAAGGAATAGGGTGATTAGAATGTTACATGTCTTGATGTTGTGATTTATGATTTATATATGATAAATGTTGATAATGTCATGTTTTATGATTTATTTAGTGATGAAATGTTGAGGTTATCATACTCTACAGCCTAGTCTATCATGAAAAATTATTATACCATGCTGATTCAACATTTGAACACCATAACTAATCAAAATAGTACACAATAATTCTATGACTATATATTAACTGAGCTTAGTAGTGCATGACTAATATAGGCTCAAACTATACCGAATAGATTAGTCAAAGTTTTGTCTTCCATCCTCTAATCACATCGTTTTGGAGATCATCATCATCATCATCTTCACAATCCAATACTTCCTCAAATGAAAAGTGTGCATAGCCTATGTTGACAAAAGAACTATATGATCAAGATCAAATGCATCTAAAGTTGGACATGTTGAATTTAGTTCGACTAGTTCAACATTTCCACCATCACCTTCACCTTGAATTTTGTTAACCTCAACATTATCTCCCTCTTTAGTTATCCATTCATCATTACACTCAATATCATCAAATGGGAAGAGAACAACGATTTTTTTTTTTTTTAATTTGTTTAATTTTCAGCTTTAATTTATGCATCACATAAACCAAGTCATTCATTTTTTTTTTAATGAAAATAGTTTCTGTCACAATATGTATTGAATATAGGTAGTTGTTAGAATAAGTATTTAATGTAGGTGGTTAGTAGTTGTACTTATAAGTTGTTAGCATTAAATACCTAGAGTTGTTAGCATTAAATACCTAGATATTCCTGATGTATTTTTCTTCTATAGATAACAAAGATCAGCTGAAAGATAATTTATCTCTCAAGCACTTTTTTTTTCATATTTTAGTCTTAAGTGTTTCTTCATGATAGTATTTTGAAGGTCCTTTAAATGCTTCTGAAGATTTTTTAAGATCAAATCAATGCAATGGACAGCATATGGATTTTAATACAAATGCTCCCATTTTTACATCTGTAATTCTCCAACCACCTTAAAATTTCTTATATAACCAATTTCACAAAATTGATTTGTAAGGTGAGATTTGCATCTATTTATATATTGTAATTTGGTTTCACAAAATTGGTTTGTAAGGTGAGATTTGCATCTATGTATATATTGTAATTTGGTTATGTTTTTAGTTAATGTGGGATCACCAACATTTTTGAGCCTTATAAGTAACTACTTGCACTAAATTGTCCTCTCCATCAAATTTCACAACATCCAACATCTTAAACATTTTATATGTAGGTTTTGAGCTTTCTGAGGTATCTAATGAATAAAGAAACATTGTCCTCTCTATTGTTGTTTACCAAAATGTTACAAATTCAATGTCTTTTTTTATTTGTCTACCCATAAATTATTATTGTGCAATCTGTTATCTTTCACTCATGGGTATTCTTGAAGGATTAGATAAACTTTTTGCACTGTTTTTGTTTTAAAAGATTCTTTCTATCATCATGATAAGATGGAGTTTTGTAGTTAACACCATATCTCTTAATCATCTCACATTTTTGAAGATGCTGTATCTCTAATATCATTGTTTGAAATGACAATTGTGTAGAAAAATTCAACACTTGAGCATCAACTTTTTCTTTATTCCCTTTCTTGAATCTGAAAAATTCCTTTATTCAATGTCTTTGAGCAGCAATTACATTTAACTTTTTTCTTGCCAACTAAAACATCTACTACATGTTTCTACATGATGATGCATCGACATTGGCATCACAAGAATTTGAACTAGTTCCGTTTCTAGATGTTTTAACTCTTTCGCATGGCTTGAACTGCACCCAACAAAACTAAGAAAAAAACTTTATAAAAACACAGTAGAAGCAAAGTGAAGAAAAAATAAGAGCTGATGTTGCGGCTGGAGAAGAAATGATATGAAAAGCAAAGGAACGAAATGAAAGCTTAGCATTTTGTAGAAACGATATGCAGGCTGGAGAAGATGCAGGACACAACGACCACCGTGCAGAGCATAGATCACAAAACAATGACGATTGGAGAAGATGCAACATAGTGGTCGATCAGGTAAGATGTGAAACAGTGGTCAAGCAATGTGTGGGGTGTAGAGTGGGAGATCACAAACCTCATCAAACCAGAGTTGTTGTATTCGAACATGCAACAAACATAGAGATTGAACCGAGCCTTGCTTCTCTGAAATGTTGTGTTTCAATGTAACACGAGTTGCTTTTGTGTTGAACTTGACTCATTTACTCAACTTGGATTCAAAAGTCTACTCCAAGTTAAATGAGCTTGCTTTGAGTCTGATTTGAGTCTCCCAGAAAATGAGCTTGCACACGAGTGAACTTGTAACTCGTCTGATTTTAAGAGTTGACTCTAGAGCTTGATAATATTTATGTATGAAATGCTTGATGTTGTGTCCCTACTCACTGACCTTTCATCTCATTAGTTTAACTTGAAAATGTTTTGGATTAAACAAAGCACGATGAGAAGCAGGAGTATCATGCAATTATGCCCTCCCGTGTGGAATATTTTTCTTTTAGATTTAGTTAGCACATTATAGCAATATACTATTAAGAATGACAATGTAGGTTTGGCATTTGGTTGAAATTTTATGATTTTATTTAGCTTTTAGTGATATTATATATATATATATATATATATATATATATATATATATATATATATATATGTATATGTATGAATGTTTGTATTTATGTATATTCTGTTCGAAGATAATATTTAAAATTGAGTTGTATCAGGTGTCTATCTGACAATGCTGCTTTATGTCTATCCATGGACAAGTTTCAACCTCATTCATCCGCCCGACAGTTTCTATTGAAAATTAAAAATCTAAACTTACGACAGAAGGAGGACACCAGAAGCAAACATTTGAAGGCATGGTACTAATTCATTCAGGCATAGCTATATCAACTAACAAGCATACTGTTTAAGATATGATCATGCCCAGATAGGAACAGGGTGGGTGGTATGTGGGAACATACAATAGAAAAAGAGGATGATTCGTGCTTTCTAGTCCTAGTGTGGGTGAGGGAGATACAGAGAAAGGGAGGCAGTGTTGTTTTCTACACACATGAAGATTGTCTTATTTTTAGAGAGTAAAACGAGTATTTGGTAAGTTTAGAATTTTTAAATCTTTGCGGGAGTCCACTTAGATTAGTTTGATTGAGCAAATGCATATGAAAATAGAGAATCACAAGTTAGACTTGCAACTCACATATTTAGTGAAAATCGAAAACGTTGGATTAGAAAAACTTTTTACTATATGTCTTTATATGATTGAAAGGGATGTTTGGTGTGAAATTTTGTCAATTCTGAAACTATTCTTTCAGGGTCTCTAAAGACGAGTTTTTTATGAAATACTTCTAAAAGAAAAGAAAAAAAAACAACTCATTTTACTATAAGTTAAAATTAGTTAATATACAAGTTAAAAGTACAATTTTAAAAATATAGTATGAATTTTTTTTTTTTTACAAATTTAATAGTAAAGAAAGTAATTCTGACTTATAAAAAAAAGTCAATTTCATTTTTCTCTTGCTTTTGTCTTCTGGAAGTCTTTGCAGGTTGGGTCAAACATACATTTGATTACATTGATAAAATACCCCTCTTCCCAACCGTTTATGCAATCCAATTGAAGTTAAATGATTTGAGAGGCCCCAATTCCTAATTTCCCCCTTTTTCGTGTTTAGGAACGGACTATATTATTCAATGATGGCTTTTCCATCCCTTGAGTTATGTTGCTCGTTGCAAACAGATTATGATACAAATATATTGTCCCATGAAATGCTGTAGTACCATATACAATAAGTTTACTTGTTGCGTTTCTTTCTTCACAGGGTTGTTTTATTAGTTTATAATTAACAGATAATTTTGTTATCCTTTTGCAGGACAAAACATATGATGTTGACTGGATTTTGTACTTTGAAACAGAATGTTCAATGACATGTTACTTTGTGTGGTTGAAGGATTGTTAAAACACTTGTTGATTTGGAAAATAATGAACTGAGCCTCAAGGTATTTTAGTTCGGATTGTTAAATCATATTCATGAATAGTTTTAAATTTCCTCTTGAATTTTCTTCCTATAAATTATATAAAGGTGTCATCAATGTTAAACCATTGTTGTCCTTTCTTTTACCGGAGAGAGTATTAAGAAAATAAAGAATTCTTTTATTTATAATAATTAAATAAATTACTTTCTAATAATTTCAATTTGAAATAATCAAATTTTTAATATATAATATAAAAATATGTTCAAAATAAATAGTAAGTTTTAAAGATAGTTTTTAATTATTATAGAGAATTTACAACATTCTCCCTTGGTAATTGAATGTCAAATATTTCTAATGTATAAGATTCTAGAATTTGTCGTGAGGAAGCTCCTTACTGAAGATGTCTATTGCCTGAAATCTTGTAGGGACACGATTTATAATCAATAGGCTCTTGTTAAAATTATCTGTGATGAAATTCGTAGATTTCATGTTCATGACTAATTTGTTGTCATAGTATAATTTCATGAGGTTTTCAATCTTTATTTTAAGGTTATACAGCATGTTATTCATCTGAAATCTTTTACACAGAATAAGTAAGAGCTCATAATTTAACTTTTACACTAGAATGACGTTATTTGTTATGTTTTTTTGTTTATTCATGTTAGTAGGTTTTTTTCCAAGAAATATAAATATCCTACATAGACTTTTTTTTTATCAATAATTGAACTTGTAATCTGCAATGTCTTCTCTCTTGAAATATAGTCTCTTTATTGAACTTTGTTTCAAGTATTAAGGAATTTTGTTATTTGCATACATGTCTTTCTCTTACATAATGTAAAAAATTGATTAGTTACACGGATAAATAAATAAGTATAGATTTTGTTTAGGAGGCGAAAATTCTCTTTTTAATAAACAACTTCTATTACAAGGAAGTGCATAAGTTTTCCCAAGTTTTGCATTTCAGATTGGGTCACCAATTTTTTTTTTTAAAATAATTTTCTCTACTCATTATCTCCTTCAACAATCATATTATTGACATAGAGCAAGAATAATGTAAATTTACTTGTAAATAAATACTTTATGTATAATGTAGATCTCCTTAGTTATGCTTATAACATAAGAAAATCATTGTTTTTATGAATATCTCAAATCTTTAGTTTATCTCTTCAGTTGTGAGTTTTCAATTTTGATAAATATCTATGTACATTTCTTCCTCTAAAGCTCCATTAAAAAAATTATATTCTTCACATCCAACTAATGTAATTTCGATTAAGATGAGTTGTTAGAAATAACTGGATTTATATTTATCTTTTACAGTAGAAAAAGTATCATCATATAGTCAATTTCATAAGTTTAAGTACGTTTTCTTGCAACCAAGTTAATTTTATACTTATCTAAAGTTCCATTTATTTTCCGTTTTAATATAAATATCCATTTACACCATATATTATCTTTTTATCTCTTAGTTTGTCAACAATCTTCTATGGTAAGTTTCTTTTTAATACATTCTTCTCTTTCCTTATCATAGCTTGAGTCCAATGTTTATTTGTTATGATTTCTTGAATTAAGATTAAAATTTATATCACATTAATATACTAATAAAACTGTTAGACAGATTTTTAATATAGATATACTGATAAATATAATATTTAACATACCATTTTTTTTCTTTCTCAAAATAATTGATAAATTCTCAATAACACTTTACCTCTTATGAGTGAGTTGTTTTCTTTGATAGTTTTGGGTTAAATAATCTTTTAGTCCTTATACTTTGGGGCGATTTTGGTTTTAGTCCCTCTTTCAAACTACAGTACAATTTAGTCCTTCAACTTTAAAAAATTCTGGTTTTAGTCATTTTTACCAACTTTTTTATACTTTATTTGCTGCTTCAAGCACGTTACATTATAGCATTTGGATTGTTTATACTGTTTGACACATTTTTGCTTCAATGTTAACTGAGAAACGCGTTTGAAACAACTAATAAAGTTAAAAAAATTTGGTAAAAAAGACTAAAACCAGAGTTTTCTAAAGTTGAAGGACTAAATTGTACTATAGTTTGAAAGAGGGACTAAAACCAAAATCGCCCCAAAGTATAGAGACTAAAAACATATTTAACCCGATAGTTTTTATCAAATAATTTGTCTTTTTCGTTACTATTGGTTTATTCGATCCTATTTGTGGTGGCTTCATCACTTGTATTTTAATTATTCTACAAATATAGATATGGTAATATGAAAAATGAGAGTTCTCCATTTCAAGGGTTTTCTCCTTCTACAGATAGGATTGACAAAAAAAAATATTATATTTAATGAAATGTGACATTTAGAATGAACCTTTAAGAACTTTAAGATCTAATTAATGTGATTAGGATTGTGAGAATTAACAAAGGCAAAATACTCAAATATTTGACAAAATAAACTTCACACAAAGAAAGTAAAAGAAACCAAAAACAATAAATAGTCAATAAAATTAATGTTATTTAAGAGACAGGGAGTGAGCAATTAATATAGCCAATTCCCATTATATTTTAAAAAAAATATATCCATAACCTCTAAAAGATGGCGATTGTTTTATATAATGGATTAATAAGTAAATGATATTTTACATTTATATGAAATTACCAATATTTATATCTTTAACGATGATTTTATTAAATATAGTGAAAAAATCTCACAGCAGTTGAATGATTGCAATAGGTCTCTTCCAGATAGTGAATTTTAAGAACTTTGCTGCAACAGTATTACTGAACATGGCTTTATTGATCACAACTTGTTTTATTAAAATAACATAATTAAATTTAATTACTATATATCAAATATTATCAATATAAAATCGTGAAGAAATTTTGAACGGTGAAATAGACAATATCTTATACATAATAATTAGCGATAAGAAATGTATTCCGAACGAACTATTCAGTACCTTTCACGTTTCCTTTTGTTTCATTAACTCATAAGATAAAACAATGGTGGAATAATTTCTATTCACCAGAAAACACAGAGAAGCGCACTCCACTACAACAAAAGTGCGTAACGAATCCAATATAATAATAGTACTAATATAATTAAAAATAAAATAATGATATAAATAGAAATCAATAGTCACGACGCGATGATCGAGGAAGCACTAGTATGGTGTAACTGTTACAAAGTTAGTTCTCTTCCATCTCCGTCGGCCTCACTGTCTCCATTTCGCTATCGCAATCATCTTCACCGTCTTCTTCGGAATGCGCCATTTTCATCTTCTGTAACTGCTCACAGGTTCCTTCCTTCATTCTGTTTCGTTCTTCCGCATCACACTTTCGAACTCTAAGTTTCTCTTTGCAATGCTACCGTCTGTCTAGGTTGTGGAAATTTCGAGAAGCTTTTTACTAAATCTCACGTTATTTACTTTGAATCAGGAAAGAGAGAACTAACTAACTTGTTCTTGTATGTTCGTATGTTCAGTCGCCAATCGGAGTCTGGATTGTGGAATTTTGAGTGTTTTATTAATCAAACCTTTGACGCAAGAGAGAGAACTGACTAATTTGTTGTTGTATGATCAGTCGCCAATCGGAGTCTGGATTGTGGAATTTTGAGTATCTTATTAGTCAGACCTTTGAATCGAGAGAGAGAAAGGGAGAAAGAGAACTAAGTAACTTGTTCTTGCTGATGCTTTTACTTGAACCTGATTATCGATTATTGATATTTCTGAATTTCGTTTAGTGTCAGTGAATGTGTTTTCGTGATTATTTACTTATTTTTGTTAAATTGGACAAGGACTGAGTTGAACACTTACGAAGTTGTGTTGTGACTAGTGCATTTTTGGTGAGCAGAAGAAAGAGGTTTTGTGAGAAGCTTGTGTCCAACATGGCTAATTATGAAGGACAGACGGTTACTAGTGGCAGCGATGTTAGATCAGGGAGTATGATTTTTGTGCCTATTTTGGAAGATGGAGTGTTCCGGTTTGATTGTTCCGTGAATGATCGAGATGCAGCGTATCCCAGTATTTCTTTTGCGAATAGCAGGGATAGAGACACACCTATCTCGACTCAGAAGCTTCCTTTGTATATCCCTACGTTTGAGTGTCTTCTAGAGCAGCAGGTTATCAAACTTGAGGTCAGTTACTTACTTTATTTGTTCCTGGTATCCAATCTTGTGGTTGTAATCTTAAAAATGTTGGTTATCTTTTAAATTTGTGAGTGCTAGTTTGCGAATTTTTTTTCCTGGTTTTGTTTGCTGCTGTCTTTTCTCTGGGCTTCATAAATTGATTGAATTTGTTTCTGAACCAGCTGCCTGTAGGTTCCTCCCTTTATGGAACTGGAGAAGCTAGTGGAGATCTAGAGAGGACGGGCAAAAGAGTAATTCAATCTTATGGAATTTTTCTTTTTAAAAAAGATTTAGTTATTATCTGCATACAGATCAGTTATGTTTCCTTTGCAGGTTTTCACGTGGAACACAGATGCATGGGGTTATGGACCTGGAACTACATCCTTGTATCAATCCCATCCATGGGTGTTAGCGGTTCTTCCCAATGGTGAGGCACTTGGAATTCTTGCTGACACTACAAGGCGCTGTGAGGTACTGTGTTATGTGGCCTTTTGTAATTTTAAACCTTTCACGGAAGTCTGTGTTCTTATTACAGTGATCTGTTTAATGGTCATCTATTTGCTCATAAGCAGATTGATCTGAGGAGAGAATCAACGATACAGTTTGTTGCTTCATCCTCATATCCTGTCATTACATTCGGCCCATTTTCTTCACCCACTGAAGTGTTGATATCCCTATCAAAAGCAATTGGTAATTTCTACTAAAATATTCAGTGATAATTAGGTAACTATGCGGCAATTATACCTCTCCAACCCTTTGTCTAAGGACTCTAAATTAGAAGATTTTGTGCAATTATGTTTTTGAAAAACTAAAGTCTTTCGTCATTTTTGGAGAGTATTCCATAGCTATAGAAGAACACATGAATAGGCTGATGAAATTTACACCTAAAAATATGAAGATTATCAATTTGTAATCTTCAAATTGAGAAAGCATGTAATATGTGTTTAGTATAGTATTCCTTTAGATCTGCGTAAGTGATACCTATACTATACGAATAAAAATCATGAAGATCTTTTCTGAAATTAAAATTTTGTGTAAGTATTAGGATGTGACCAGTATAATGTACAATACTTTTCAGCTTCAACATTTTATTGAAAATTTCTTTCTTATATATATATATATATATATATATGTATGTATGTATGTATATATATATATATATATATATATATATATATATATATATATGTATGTATGTATGTATGTATATAACTTGATTTGAAACAGTACACCACCATCTATATAGAGAACACTAACTCTAAAGTAACAATTACAGAGAGATCTGTAGAATCTTCTAATTACTTCTCGTAGTACGCTTAGTATCCTACTAATATATATATATATACACACACACACATTTACATTTCTTTTTCAGGAACTGTATTTATGCCCCCAAAATGGTCGTTAGGCTATCATCAATGCCGTTGGAGTTATTTATCTGACCAGAGAGTTCTGGAGGTACTTGCTTTCGTCTCAGCGGTGATTTACGTGCTCTCATATATGGAGAAAGCTGTAGAACCTGAATATGACATGTGTTCCATGACGGTTTTCCCTGTAGTCTTTTTGCATGAACTATCTTTCTGGTTAACAATAAACAAAATCATTAATTCTATTTTGTGTATCTGTATTTCAATATGTAAAAGATATCTGGCGTTTTTGTATGGGATGATACGTGCTTATATGACAGAATTTGAAGTTTCTTCATTATTGGGTATACCCACAAAATTCAGTAGATTTGGTAATCCTGAATCCCTGGGATTCTCAGGCATGTAAAAGCTGTTTAAACTATTTGTTTGTAATTGAATAAGAAAATCCATAATCATTAAAGAGTAAACATTACATCATCCAGGGAATCTTTAATAGCTTTCAGCTGTCATGTTAAATACGATTTTCCAAATTTTTTATGCATAACAGATAAATTAAGGTTTGTAGACATTCAAAATAGCTAGGAATATATAATATATGCATTGGTAGGAACATAGTTTTTTAGATTCTAACTTTAGTTTCTCATAAGCATGTTTTGCCTTGGTTGTAATTTTAATTAAACTTTGCAGGTTGCAAAAACGTTCCGGAAAAAGTGTATACCTTGTGATGTGATATGGATGGATATTGATTACATGGATGGTTTTCGTTGTTTCACCTTTGACAAGGTAAGTTTTGTACTCCTAGAAAAAGGACCAATAATCAGTTTACAGTTTTAGTTACGGTTATAGATCTTTCTAATTATGAACACGAATTGATTTGGTGATTAGAAAGTGCAACGTATGTCTCAAAGGATGTATTTGAATTATTTGTAATAAAAAATTGTTTTATTGGCTTGCATTTGTTGTCCAACCTGAACTGGATATTTGAAAAATGCTTAGTTTACTTTTGAGTTATTCATTTTAATGTACGTGATAATATTGTTTCTTAGAAAGTATGTGATCTTTTTCAGGAGCGTTTTCGAGATCCTACATCTTTAGTGAAAGATCTCCATTATAGTGGTTTTAAAGCTATTTGGATGCTTGATCCTGGAATCAAGCATGAGGATGGTTATTTTGTATATGATAGTGGTTCTAAAAATGAAGTTTGGGTCCAAAAGGCAGATGGAACTCCTTATGTTGGTATCGTCTTTCTTTTTGACATGAATATTCTGTACTTCTGTGGTGCCTGTTCATGACCTTACAAAATAGACCTGCAATGTTTTTTACATCAATTATGACTGTTCATCCTTTCTTTTGTTCTTTCTATGATTCATTATACCATATATACATTCTCAGGGGAGGTGTGGCCTGGACCATGTGTCTTCCCTGACTATACACAGTCAAAAGTTCGTGCATGGTGGGCAAATTTAGTTAAAGATTTCATTTCCAATGGTGTTGATGGTATATGGAATGATATGAATGAACCAGCTATCTTTAAGGTAAATCATGCTGGTTTCTTTTCTTTGAATAACATGACACAATATTTTATCCAAATCTTATTGTTGTGGCTCTTGATGTGTTTCATTTCCATCTTCCTTACCCATTTCCTTTCTAGGTTGTTACAAAAACAATGCCTGAGAGCAATGTTCATAGAGGAGATGGTGAACTGGGGGGTTGTCAGAATCATTCGTTCTATCATAATGTAATATACCTTTTCCCTTTATTAAGATGTTGGAGCCACATGTTTTTCAATCATAAACTTGTCAAAGCACTTTGGTTATATTATTGGGCACTGCCTGCATCTTGATTCTAATGTTAGTTTATAACCTAGCTTTGATGAGTGTTTTGATGTTTTACTTTATAGGTTTGAAGTGTTCTTAATTATTATAGTTGTTCTCTATAGGTGTATGGTCTACTGATGGCAAGATCAACTTATGAAGGCATGAAACTAGCCAATGAAAATAAGAGGCCTTTCGTTCTCACTAGAGCTGGATTTCTTGGCAGCCAAAGGTATGCTTCAACATGGACTGGAGATAATCTTTCTACCTGGGAGCATCTTCATATGAGTATCTCAATGGTACTTCAGCTGGTGAGATTCTCAGCAGCATGTATGCTACTTCACTTGATCAACATTGTCGTTTGATGTTGTCTTAGTGCCATTAACTTCTGCAGTTTCTTGCAAAGCATAGAATGCATGTTCACTCAATCTTACAAAACTAGTTTGTGAGGTTAAAACTTCTCAAACACTATTAGGGTCTAACTTGATTGTATTGCTAGTGTATATGAGATGAGATCTCAACTAGAAAGTTTCTGGAAACATTGTATATGTAATCTAGCTGGATATTAGTCGTTTCAACCATTATTCAATAGTTGCTAGCTTAAGTTTTGAAAATTTAGTCACCCAAATGACTCTTTTATTTGGTGCTACAAGACAGTACCTTCTTAAGACAAGGAATTTGACAGCAAGTGGTAGTCATTTTTTAAAACGTTATTTTAGATATTGTCTGACTATACGTTCGAAGTTTTCTTCAAGTTGTGGTATGCTTTATTCTCGTAAGATTTATTAGCGTACTATTTTTCTAAACTTTCTTCTTGAAAACTGTCAGTAGTCAGAATAAAATCCTTTTTAGTTCTCATTGAAAACAATTTTTTCATAACTTTTGAAAAATGTAGTTCAGTTAAGTTGTCGTCTTTCTGTAATCTAATATTTATTTCAAATTTAAACTTGCAACCTGAATGAACGGAAATAATATTATATTTGAATGAAATATAGGGCCGTATGATGCATATACATTAATACAGTACTATATATGTATTCTGCGATACACGATACATTCGTCAGACCAGCATATCTGTGTTGAGGACGTATCTGATACAGTTAGTATTTGTATATTGTCAACAATTAAAAAAAAAAATTCTCAATATATAAGGAGTTCTTAGAAGTTAGCACTGTTGCTTATTGTTGTACAACTAATAATCCTGTTTTATGAATTTGCATCATCCTTTGGGTTATACGTTGATCTAATAGAAGACTTTATTAGCCACGCTGAATAAGACAGCACGTCCCAATATTCGAACTGCCCTTTTTTCCTAAAATAGCCTTAGATATAACATTGCACTAATATGTACAGTTTTTAAAATATATAATATTTCTGATTTATTCTGTGAAATCATTTTCAGGATTTGATATGAAAGTACCACATAATTAAAAAACAAGCAATGTGACAACAAATGTAGATAGAAACAACTTCAACTCATTAATTATGTATCCATTTAGAAAATATTTAATAATGGTTTGCAATTTTAATATGATTTTTAAGAAAGTTGTAATATATTTATTTTATTTTGTTAATTATATATATGTGTGTATAGATATATACACTTTAAACGTATCTGAATGTATTGTATCATATGTTTTTAAAGATGAGACGATTGTCATATCAGATGTGTTGCAATACTGGTATTATATTTGTGTATCATTCTATGTAGTTCAATACTACTACTAAATGCATCGAGATGATATGTAAGTCCATTTATGTGTCTTCACCTATTAGTTTAAGCTTTTGGAATTACTTGTTCATGACATGCTATTAGACTTGCCTATAACCAAGTCGTATAGAGTTCAGTCCTTGCTGCCTCCATTCTTGTAATAAAAAGTTGGATCTTTACAATGATAGGACAACTTGTGCGGTTTCATGCTTAAAGCCTGAAAAGGCTTTGTTGTGGATTTGTTTTAGAGATATAATATAAAATCATTCATTCATCTTCACGTACGTAATAGTTTAAGCTCACGTGATTGTTTGTTAATTTGAATGTGTTATGTTTCCCTTCATAGTTTGCTTTCCTTCTGTTCAGGGACTTAGTGGTCAGCCACTTTCAGGTCCTGATATTGGTGGATTTGCTGGAAATGCAACACCTAAGCTTTTCGGAAGGTGGATGGGTGTAGGTTCCATGTTTCCCTTTTGCCGAGGTCATTCTGAAGCTTCCACAGCTGACCATGAACCCTGGTCCTTTGGGGAAGAGGTTAGGTCATCTTTGTCTGTATAAAATCACTATCCTCTTGCAGTTTTCATCTTATGTGCTATACATTTATCTAAATTGTATGCTGAAATATTTTATCGTTACATATCACATGGAGTAGCTTGAGAAAAATCAAACTATATGAGAGAAAAGATTCTACTGTCTTGAAACTTTGAAAAAATCAAGGACATATTTTCCTTAGGAGATAAACTCTTTTTTCGAGTAAGCTATCTCTATTCCAAGGAAGTGCTTTTATTGTGGGTCTCCTGAACCAGGCTTGGGGACACTGCTTGAAACCATACAAGGTTTACTTTAACCTGGTCACTTTATTCACTTCTTCAATAGACCTAAAACCTAGAAGAATCTCAATGTATACTTCTTCCTTTAGACGTCGACGCAAGAAAGAATTTTTCATATTAAATGATTGAACCTATTCATACCCTTCAATGCCACATCTTCTTTCTCCACAAGTGGGATTCATGTGCCATGTGCTTCTGACACATGATGGCATGTCTGACTGCTGTTCCTTCTGCCATTAGGTTGCAGTTTGAGACCTGCCACCGTTTTGCACAATCATTAGCATGTATTCTTTTCTAGAGCATTACAATTGTATTCTGCTACTGGCTTAATCAGGATTTTATTCTTTTAATGGTAATTTGTTATTAATGTTTGCTTCTTAATATATTTTTTTGTTGCTACATATTTCTTTATTAGAAACAACATTAATTATTTTTTATGCAATCCTTTATTTGACGAACAAGAGGATGAGACACTTTGCAGTCCTTATAATTGTCACATAATGAAATGATGCTTTGCGCATCTCTAACTTTTGCTCTAACTTTTAGTGTGAAGAAGTTTGCCGATTGGCACTGAAGAGGCGCTACCGTCTAATCCCTCTTATCTACACTCTTTTCTATTTTGCTCACACCAGGGGCACTCCAGTGGCAACCCCTATTTTCTTTGCCGGTTGGTTCATGTCTTCGGTTCATGATATATGAGCTTACTGTGTACACATCAAGAATTTTTACATATTTATGTTCTGATTTTGCTTTTGCAGATCCAAAAGATCCTAGCCTGAGGAAACTTGAAAATTCGTTTTTGCTTGGTCCGGTCTTAGTGTATGCAAGGTTCTTACTTCATTAATTTATCAGTAATGTGGACAACGCTACTATATTTTGTATTGCAAGGGTGAATGATTAAAAAAAGTACATTTTAAGTTAGATCTGATCATGGTAGATCCCATTATCTTTTTTTTTTTTTGTAAAACTTATACTAGACATCACTAAGAAAATATCGTTAAAATCAAATTTATTAGACATCTATCATTTGTCTTCACATGAAAAAAACATTAAAAACAAACTTTTAGTAAGCAGAAAACATTAAATTTATTAAAAATATGAATATTTGAATGGTACTATTTTTGTACCAGAGAAACAAATATAAATGATTGTATTCACTGATGCTATCTGCTCTGTCTGCTTTAATTTGTTCATTTCTTTGAATTTCAGTTGATTCCTCTTCCCACCTTTATCTGACCTAGTCCACTTTTTTTATTATTATTATTATTATAAATGTAATATTAAAAATGTGTAATGTTTCGTTCCTTCGTTAACAAACCACATTTCTAATTATTTGTGGTGTTAAGATCTATGTTCCTTTTTAGGGTCGCCTCATGTTTAGTTAAACTTAAAGTTTTCCATAAAGTTGTATAACACGTTACTGTACAATTTTTCGCTGCTTTAACATGTTATTTGTATATTGATCAGCACCTTACAAAGACAGGGGTTGGATAAGATGGAGATTACTTTACCTAAGGGAATATGGTTGACTTTTGATTTCAATGATGCACATCCGGTAAATGATTTTCCTGCTCTTTTGGTTTGCATTCTTATTGTGGAAAATAATACTGATTTATTATTCAAATCATGAAAAATACATTCTGATACCCTTTATTTGTAGTAATCTAATTCTTCTAAAAAGGGAAATAGGGAAACTAGGAAATCTTGAAAATATAAAATAAAATAAAAGATTATGTATCTATTTCCTCTAATTAGGAAGATTCTAAAAGATATTATCTCAAATTACAACACTCCCCCTCAAGCTGGATCATACTAGATAGTATGAACCAAGCTTGGAATAGACAAACTCAGTAAACCCAATAAACCAACTTGGACAAACTTCAACCTAGACAGCAATGGATGAGGGCGAACTTCAACTTCGGGATGGTGACTTGCAGCAGCAAACAGCAACAAACTGCAAGAACAGATGAAGGGCCTGCAGTGGCGAATAGCAACAAACTGCAGGGACTGAATTGCCATCAATAGTGGCGATCAACAACAAAACTTCAAGGGACTTAACTGCCCTAAACATCAACAAGCTTTCAGGAAACATCTGTCCTGCAGAGGCAAACAACAACAGACCTGCAGGGACTACACTACCCTGCAGCGGCTGGAAATAAAAGGCTAACAACCATAAACATGTAGGGCTTAACCACCCTAAACAACAACAAAACTTCAAGGGACTTAACTGCCCTAAACATCAACCAGCCTTTAGGAAACATCTGTCCTGCAGAGGCAAACAACAACAGACCTGCAGTGACTACACTACCCTGCAGCGGCTGGAATTTTCTCCTCCTCACGACTAAACAGCAGAACGTGAAGGTGGAAGAACTAGTGAGAACCGATCCGTACGAGGGACAAACCTGAATCCCATAACTTTAAAAGAGTCAATTCAGCGGTCAGTCTCAAAGAACAACTCCGAATGAGTTGTTATAACAAAGCATTGGCAGAAACCAAAAACACCATGGCATCAAAAGGCCAAAAACAGGTTGGAGGTCCAAAGTTCTATGTTGGACTACTCCTAAATGGTGATACTTAACATTGTATCACAAAAAATACAGGCTAAACTTGAACCCAAGAAGGAAGTTCTCTCCAGGGGCTGAAAAATATTATGGCTTCTTTAGATTCCAAGGAACATGCAAAAACATCTTTTCTGCAGCATGGAAAAGAAAAGGAAGAAGCTTCGTCGAAAGAAGAGGATGAAGAATCCTCCGGAGAAGAGGCAGAAGATGGCGAAGAGGATGAAGAATCCTCCGGAGAAGAGGCAGAAGATGGTGAAGAGGATGAAGAATCCTCCGGAGAAGAGGCAGAAGATGACGATCTTCCACCACCCATCACCAAAACCAACGGCTAGTGCACTTAATAGAAATAGACTCCCCTTTATGCCACAGGCCAATGAGACATCACACTTCCAAGAAAGAATCACATAATTGTAACCAGATGGAGGAGACAGGCTTGGCCACAGGTGTCGATGCATTCGGCGGCACAAGCAGCGGATACGTCGGCAAGAAGCATCCATCAGTAACGAATTTAATGAGAGGGAGAAACCCAATGGAGGAGGAAAGGTCCTAGTCATGAAACGTGAGGCGAAACCCGTTGATGGAGGCATAAACCGAAACGCAGTAACCAGAAGGACCAAATCAGAACCCAGACACGAGAGCGAGGTCCGGCGGAAGTGGGTCACACCAAGGAGCAGAGACTAAAACTCAGATCTACTAAAATATAGCCCAAACGAGTTGTCACCGACCCTAGGAATGGGCTCAGGAGGCTCCGGCGACCCTGTCTGCGGTGTCGGCGGCGAGTGGGTCTCGCCGGAGGTGGGAGCGTGGGCTACACGCACCGGCGACGGTGGCGCCACGTGGAGGCTCCGTTGACGGAGCGACTTTTGGATCTGTGATCGCCGGTGTTGGGCGCACCTTTCTGCCCTATCGACGACCCCAACCGACGACGGCGGCAGCGGCGGTGGTCGGACAGCGGTGGCGGTGCAACTTGGTGGACGGTGGACAGCGGTGAAGAGCGGCGTTGCACAGCGGAAAAAGTAGCGAAGGCAGTAGTGTTGGATTATTTGAAGAAGAGACTTTCGATCCCAAAGGGAATGGGTTCGAATCCCACTCTAATGATACTCAGACGAACTCTCTATTTGGCAATACTGGAAAAACGAACAGAACTTGGCTAGGGCAATTGGAGCCCAAAAAAAGCACAGGTTTAAAAATAAGAGAATTTTAGGGGCTGTCGGCGGCCATGACGGCCGACCGTCGGCAAACAGCAAAACAGCGGAAACGGATCAGACAAGCTCTGATACCATGTGGAAAATAATACTGATTTATTATTCAAATCATGAAAAATACATTCTGATACCCTTTATTTGTAGTAATCTAATTCTTCTAAAAAGGGAAATAGGGAAACTAGGAAATCTTGAAAAAATAAAATAAAATAAAAGATTATGTATCTATTTCCTCTAATTAGGAAGATTCTAAAAGATATTATCTCAAATTACAACACTTATTTTAATATTATGTTTATTTATTTTTGTGCACAAAATGATTTTATTTCATGTTTTTTGTTTTGTCTTTGAATGTCAGGATTTGCCAGCTTTATACTTAAAAGGTGGCTCAATTATTCCTGTGGGCCTCCCTCTTCAGCATGTTGGAGAAGCTAATCCCTCAGATGACTTGACCCTTCTTGTGGCTTTAGATGAACATGGTGAGTCAATGCATTCAAACTTCCCTTGGCATGCTTGTTGAGGTCTGTATTATTCAGATTAGAGTTTTTCTCTCAAATGCCATATGAATATGATATTTTGTAGGGTGTTGTAATGAATTTCAGAGCTTATTTGAGCTTGTTAAAATAGTTTATGATTCCAATAAGTTATTAGCTTCTTTCGATGTGCAACTCATCTAAACAAGCAATTTGTGGCATAAGCCCTTACAAGACAAGAACTTATTTAACAAGTGCTTAAGGTTTTTACCCAAATGAACCGTTAATCATTGACAGGGAAAGCTGAAGGTGTTCTGTTTGAGGATGATGGTGATGGATATGAATTCACAAAAGGGAATTATTTATTAACACACTATGTGGCTGAACTTAAATCATCGGTAGTTACTCTGAGGGTACACAAAACTGAAGGATTATGGGAAAGACCCAAACGCCGCCTGCATATTCAGCTATTGCTGGGTGGGGGTGCAATGGTATGTATTTTTCTGAGATGAAACTATGGAGAATCTGAAACCTGTTTCAGAAAGAAACTGTGAAAACTGTGTTTGATTGTATCTTTTACCTAGTACTTTGGTTTGAATATTTATGAAATTGTGTTATAAGCAGCTTGAAACATGGGGAAGTGATGGAGAAGTTCTGCAACTAATCTTGCCTTCAGAAGAGGAGGTGTTGAAGCTAGTATCTATTAGTGAGAAGCAATACAAGGACCGTTTGGGTATGTGCTTGTTCAAATATCATCGGTTGGTTTATGAATATCAATTTCGATTTATAGGTTAGGTTATTTTTTATATTCATTTTGGTTTTTAATCTTTTATTCTTTTTCTCTTAAAAGTTCTATTTGACTCTTTTCTGTCAGTTCTTATAACATCTCAGGTTGACTTTTGACAGTTTAAAACCACCAATAGTTATTGGACTGGCAAAAACAATTTGTTGGCAGTGTTTAATGACCATATATTATGAACATGAACATTAGCTCAAGAGATAAACAACATAAGAGAGTCTTCTTTGCCGAAGTAAATTTATGTAAACTGCCCAGTGGGTAATTCCATCAACTTAGTCCCATTGGATTTAAAAACACATACTCGAAATGCCAAATGACCGTCTCTAACATTCTAAGTGCAACCATTAAGAACAGTCATATGTTAACGCAAGTGTATAATATCCTTCCAAAACTGAACTGGCCCCAAACAAAAACAAAGACCAAGTAAAAGATGGTTCATGTTTCCATCTGGAACTGTTCCTTAGAACAAGGTTTTGATGGCAGTTTTTGAGGTTCTTCTACAAATCACTCCATAGAGATTATATCTCTGCCCCTTCACCAGCTTTGGATTGCAACAAATCAAATTGGGTGCTAACAACTTGGTCACAACTTGTCTTTCTAATGTTCCCATCTCTCTAGTCAATGATGTGAATCTTATGCTTTGCTGAGACAAATAATTGTTTTTATAGCAGTGCACCAGCTTAAAGCAATTTATGGTGTTTTAAAACCATCGGAAAATTGATCATACTTATTAAAAACTAAAATTACTACAATCAAAAAATTTCAACCTCAATTTTTTTACATCTAGATGTCAAAGAACTAAACTAAATCATTTTAAAAAATAGAAGATTAAATTGAACATTTCAAAAGATAAAAGACCAAACTGAATATTAAAATAAGATAAAAGGTTACAAGTAGAAATTAGCCTAATTTATATTATATGTATGCTTGTGCTGCACCAGTTCTTATTTTCTTGACCATTATTTTCTCAGCAGATAACATTTTATTCTTTAGTGTACTGTTTTTAAGATCTAATATGTATTTTGTTTTAAGATATGTCTTGGTTTAGATGTTCTGCTTACTATTTGTGGTGTAGTTTGTATGTATTTATATCTGCTTTATGGTTACTTTTCCCGTTGTTGATAATTGTCTCATTTTAGTCTTTTGTACGGACTTTTAGTTCTTCCACCCCGTCCGTGTATAGAGTTGAGGCTGATCAATTGTATATCCTACAATGTTATATTTTACATTTATCGAGCATGCATTCAAGGGTCCCATAACTTCCAATTCTATATCAAGGTGTGCTACATTCTGCTATTTTTTATTTGTCAGAAAATGCAACTGCAATTCCTGATATAGAAGAGGTTTCTGGACCCAAGGGAACAGAGCTTTTAAAAACTCCCATTGAATTGAAAAATGGGGAGTGGGATCTTAAAGTTGTTCCCTGGATTGGGGGTAGAATAATCTCCATGACACACATTCCTTCAGGTACGTCGATCATCATTTGCAATATATTTATTTTGTTTTTTCAATGATTGGGAATGTACAAGTTGCTTGTATTTTCTCCATGGCACTCTGATGAAATAATGTATGTTGTTTATAATATGCACTATAATGTTCATGATAATAAGCAATCTGCTTTCAGGAACACAATGGCTCCATAGTAGGATTGAGATCAATGGATATGAGGAGTACAGTGGTACGGAGTATCGTTCTGCTGGGTGTTCTGAGGAGTATTCTGTCATTGAGTACGTTTCTTAAGTACTTCATTTTCATGATTTCATCAAGGAAAATTTTGTCAAGGAATCATTGAAGGCAGTAGATCCCTGAGTATAGAATTTTAGGATGGTATTTATTCTTGTCCTACTCCCCTTTTAATTTTCATATTTAACACGTTTTTGTGGAAATCTTTTTTTCAGTCGAGAACCTGGGCTGGTGGTGTTAGAGGGTGATATTGGTGGAGGATTGGTTCTTCAACGTCATGTCTATGTTCCAAAGAATGTTGCCAACATCATCCAGATAGACTCTAGTATAATAGCCCGCAGTGTTGGAGCTGGTTCTGGAGGGTTCTCAAGGTTATATCTGAAGCCTCTTCTCTTGTTTCCTTACACATTATATCTCCTTTATGATCGTATATACTATATTTTGGTAATTTTTACGTATCCAAGCAATTTACTCTTTCAAAAGTACATTTGGATGAATATCTCCAGAGACATATCATTCTTTCAAAAATTCCATGAACAAACTGTCCTAAAAGCTTGGGCAGCTCTTAGGCAAAGTGTGGATAATGTAAAGGCATACTTGTGCTGAAATTAAACTTTTTGTATTAGAAAAATGGGGCTAACAAGGGTTGACGACCTCTTATCCACTGGTGTCATACAGGTTCTTAGGTGGAAATAATGGTTTTATATTATATTTCTAACAGAATGCTTCAGAATTGATTAATATTCATCAATAATCTGAATTCTAACATTCACATAGATTGTTAAAGTAAACTAAAAAGCAGAATTTGCTTTTTTGTGTTTTTCACTATATTGTGCACGAGGATTCAAGTGTAAAGTTTAGATGTTAACGACAATATATCCTTCATGTCTATTATTTTCACTGCTGTATTGTTTCTGTCAGTTGTCTCAGATGCTATAACTTCTACTGTGCTTCCTTGTATTTTCTGTAGGTTGGTTTGCTTACGAGTTCACCCAACGTTCATTCTTTTGCATCCGTCTGAATCTTTTGTTTCATTTACTTCAATGGATGGATCAGTGCATGAAGTCTTTCCTGATAGCGGGGAGCAATTCTTTGAAGGAAATCTCATTCCTAATGGTAATATGGTCATTTCATCTTTTTTCTAACTCCTTACTACCCATACGGAGTGTGGGAACTTCTACTGGGATGAAATAATAAATTTATTAGTTTGGCTTAGGTGAATACTTTAAGTTGCCATAATTTATTCATCTCAACCAACCATATAAATTTAAAATATTTAATTTTTTATAATCAAATTATAAAAATGAAGAGAAACTGGCATGCTGGCTTTTGTTTTAGCCTTTAAACATGAAACCTGGTCTTTATAATTATTCCCAATTTTGATATTGGTCTCCAAACTTGAATCAGTCGGTTTTGAGTGCCTATATTTGCAAAACTTATAAGAAATAGTCTTTTCAAAGCTACAAAGAATTAGTCATGGTGTTTTCAAAACTACTAAGAATATGTCTTTGGTGTTTTCAAAACTACTAAGAATTTGTCCAGGTGTAAGGACTAAAGACCAAAACCTAAATGTAGGCCTGGCAGCGGGGACCAATTCTATGAGGTTCGTGATTGTAGGAATTCAACCAAACATTTAAAGGATTAGGGGACGAAAACCAAAAATTGATAAAATAACAGGAATGTTTTGAAACGCACTTCTATTATTGTTATATTGTTAACTATTTTCGTATTGTCTAGGAATTTTTAGTTAACTACATTCATATTGTCATAATTTATTTTCAAATCAATATTTTCTGAGTATGGACAGCAGATTGGTGTGCCCTGTAAAATTTTATTTGTAATTTTCTTTCAGGTGAGTGGAAGCTCATTGACAAATGTCTTGGCTTGGCACTGGTCAACCGATTTAGTGTAACTGAGGTATTCAAGTGTCTCGTTCGCTGGGATTGTGGCACTGTCAACCTGGAGCTTTGGTCTGAGAGTAGACCTGTTTCAAAGCAATCCCCTCTTCGAATTTCACATCAATACGAGGTTTTAAGAATCCCATAATAACCAGATATCTGGAATGTTCATAATGCTGAGTAGTGCTGCAGCAAAACATGCACGTAAAACTATGCATCTGAATTTCTGTGCTCCTTCCTTCTTCCTGTTCACCCGAATGCCTGTTCTGTGGTTGAACTCTATTTCTGAAGATATAGCACATATTTGTACTTCGAATCTCATTAGGATCGTATTGTATTTGTCGTTTTAACGCCCAATTTCATGGTTGCTGTATTAACCTCTTCCTAAAATTACTTCGAAATAAAAAAAAAAATAAAAATGAAATGAATCTTTTCTCATAACTTAAAATTATTTGTAGGCTAATTTTGTATCATAAAAAGGTTATTTTATTTTTCTCTATTTCTCGTCTGAGTAAAATTTATTCAAACAAGTTCTAAATTGAAATAAAATTACACTATTTTGTCCAAGGAAGCGTTTTTACTTGGAAGATTATATAATTTTTTTATAAAAGTAAAAATATTTTGTAATAATAATAATATATAAGTGAAAATTCATTGTTTCTCATACTCTTATTAAAATTCAAATGATATAAAAAATCAATTTATTTAATTAGAGAGCAGAGGGGTGGCAAATTTATTGAGGTGGCCATGGGGTTATAAAATTCTGCGTGTTGCCACTCCAATTCTTATTTCACACTGAAAGAGCACTTGTCGGCAAACTAAAATTTCTTCATTACAGTTGTAGGGGTAATGATCAGTGAGTGAATTGGGAAGATGGAAAATAATTGTACCATGTCAAATAAATCTCTTAACATGGACTGCGTCTTAGTATGTCTATTAATGATGATTTTCAAACACAGTAAAATACATACTGTAAAATCCATATTCACATGGAAGAAGAAATCAACGAATTTGTAAGCAAAATATATCATGTATCATATAAATTCCACTTGTACTTTGAAGAGTGCACTGTAGAACTACAAAAGCTTCAATATGATTCTGAAAAATTAAAGGTTTCACATTATTTACAGACATCATTAGACAACCAAAAACCCACTGTATAGTCAGTCACCAGAAATTTTATTTATTCTGTAACCAAAACCACTGGAAGCCAAAAATTGACTCTAGTGATAACCAACTGGAGCAGCTGTCTCTTTTAACTCACGTCCTTGGTAGTGTATGTCCTGCAATTCATTACAAAAAAATAGCATCAGTAAAAGAAAAACCATTAATATTTTTTGCCAATAATATATAAGGTTAATTACCGAAGCAAAGTGGTTGACATCACGGTGGTGTGCCTCGTCAGCTCTGACAACCGTGACAACATCCCTTAAAGTGGAGTCTGGTGGGAGTTGCCAGTAGTCGATGGCAATGGCTGGAGCTGGCACATTTTCTATGTTGCCCTTGTCCAATTCCTTCAGGAACTCCGTGTAGGAGTGTATTGCCTCCTCCTCAAGGTAACCCACCATGCGGTGTGCAAATTTAGGAGATATCATATACCCCAAAAAGTATGCATTGAAGAAAACACCTTGCACAGTTATGACCAGTGCACGCTCGTACCACTTTGGCTTTGCCACTTCCATGAACGTCATTAGATGCATCCGTTCATTTTCTGCTTCTTCTAACAGTGCTTTGATCCAACCCCCACTGTGCTCAAATCTTCTAAGTGATTTCAAATGCAATAGCATTCCTGCTACCATCCCAGGCACTGCTGCCACTGTTTCTAGCATCATTGCTCGGCATCCATATCGTCTCTGTTACATTTCCACAAACCACACTTAACAAATTAATATACAAATGTACACAATTCGAGTTTTCTTTCAAAACTGAGTTTCAGAAACTCTTGAGTTCCATATTAAGCACATACTTGGAAGGCGTCGTTTATTTTTATGAACTAATGACAAGTTTAAGTTTCTTTTTTTCAGAAAAAAAAAAAAAAAGAGTTATTTTGATGTGCTTGTTATCCAACTGGCCTAAGCCGCTGGCTCCGAACCAAACCACATGCAAACATCATATGTATTATGCGTATCAAATTTATTTTTAAGTAAAAACAAAGTGACCCAATAAGATTCCCAAGAACACAATATTAATATTTTCAAAAAAATATAGTAAACAGCTTATAACCATGTTTTAGAATTTATGAATACAAAATATTTTTAAAAGCATACATGAACCAGTCCAAATTTAAAACCGTTCTATCTAAAAAATTGAATTCAATAACGGACAACGGAATTAATACATTTCGTTCCTAATGGAATTTAATACATAATGATTAAAATTAAACGTTGTAATTTCAAAACACAAATCAGGTAAAACAAAAATTGAACGTATTTTTTTTTGGAAAACCGAACATTAAAAGCCTTAAAACCGTTGAAAAAGTGTTATAATAAATTACTGATCCTTTTTTATCGGTGAAATAATCGAAATAATTGAAAGAGACACATACATTCCCTGAAACCAAAGGAATATATGCTGCATTTATTTTTCGTAGAAAGTAGAAAAAGGAGAAAAATAAAGAGACGGCAAGAAATAAAATACTAATGTAGAAGACAGATATATGTATATATATATATAGAGAGAGAGAGAGAGAGAAAGCACATTGAAAGAAGCGTAAAAGGAATTATTTTTAATGCTTAATATTATAAAATAAGATAACAAAATTATTTATATTTGATATTCTACTTTTCCAAAAACTGAAATAATGTTTTTTTTTCTTTACTTTATTTTGTTCCTACTGTATGGGAAGAAATCCAAAATACCTGGAAAAACAGATCAGTGGGGTATCGGAGAGTTTTGACAGTCCAAAGAGCCATTTTGTCAAGAAATGTGGTGGGTGCATGATGCTTTTTCAGATCAATTGAAACATCTGCTTTGTATGTCTCCCATGGCTTCATTTCAACCAAAACAAAACCATCATCAACAAATATACACATTTTCACAGATCAAACAACCTTCGATAATAACTTCTCTCAAAAATTTTGTAAAAAATCAGCAAAATAATGCATAAATTTGTTCATAAAATAGAAAGAAATGCATATATATTTATACAAACCCTAAAGCAATTCCACTTCCACTCTGTGCCATCTAGTTTGGTGATCTTAGAGGGTTCAACGCCCCAATAACTCACAATCCCTTTTTGATCTTTGTTTTCACCACCGCCACACACACCAACCTTCTTCTCCATCTTCTCCTTCTCCGGCAAAACCAAAGTGCTCTCACTCCTCACACCACCGCCATAAAACGCTCTTGCACCACCAACTTCACCGCTTAAACCCTTCGCCACCAACATGACAGTGTTGGCCACACGGTTGCTGCCTCCGCGAATCATCATCGTCGTCATCGCCAACGCACCAAAATCTGGACTCTGATAGAATAATCACGAAAGAGAGAAATGTAGTGAGTTGAGAAAATGAGGAAGAAAGCTTTGAGAAACTGAGTAGTTATTCTTGGTGATGGAAGAAAAGGGTTTAAGGAAGATGTATATATATAAGAGTGTATAATGTATAATATATGGTCAATTTGTGAAACACGTTGACACGTTGGATAAGTGAGAATTAGTTGGCATGGATTTTCTGGAATACTGTCATTAAAATTATTTTTCTAAAGTCTTCTAAATTACTGCCTATTGCCAAAGATGTGCCTTTCAAAATTCCACTTTGCTACTTTTATATTATTTTTGTTTATTAATTATTATTAGTTAGTGTAGTTTAATCTTTTAATTTTAAAAATACGTGAAATTAAATATTTTAATATTTATTAATAAAATTTATTTTATATCATATTTACATGTACTATCAGATTCATGTACTGCGTATTTGTACGGCGTAGCAGTGATAGTTGATGATTTATTAAAAGTTGTTTATTTCTTGGAGAGCAAGTATATAGAAATATCAGCTTTCGTGTGTATGAAGTCTCAATAGTTTAAAAGCTGTGGCACACATATTTAGAAATAACAAAAAATCTTTTGCATGAGACTCGTTTCGGAAAGGGAGAAATTAATTGTTTTAAACAATTTTCTAAAAATATCCTTATTTCACACAAACTATTTATGATATCATATTTAATAATTTTTTTTATATTTTAATTTAATATAATATTATTAAAATTTGTGTTAAATGAGTGTACTGTTAAAAAGTCGTGTCAAACTATCATTTCCTTTTGGAGGAGTTTTCCTTTTAGTTTCTGGCAGTGTCTCTTAAAATTCAAGATCAAATAATTTAATATGGCAACATTGTTTTTTTAAACAAGATGGTATAATTTACTTTTAATATTAGGAAAGAGGTTAGCTTTTTTAAAATTTAGATGTCATTGCTTACGTAGAATGAAAAATAAAACAATTATTTAATTAAGATTTAAGTTTATGTAATTTTAATTACTTTTAATTAAATTTCTGTTTTTTTTTATTTGATATTTTGAATTTTAATTTTTTAATTAATTTTATTGTCTTAATAAAGATAATTAATTAGTGCATAAATATTTTTATTTTGTTCTTGAGATGATAAAATTAAATGGTTATATTGTCCATCTAACATTAAATATCCAATTAAAAAATATAAAAGTTTTAAACATTTGATAAAACATTAATGAAAACTTCATTTATACTTAAATTTAAAATTTAATTAACTTGTTTATTTTATTTTTTATATGAAATATAAAAATCATACAAACTAATAGAAAACATAATATTGAAGTTGATAGATGTTTTATGTAAGGGCCTCAGAAAAATAAATAAGCCATTGGGCCTAATTGGATAGTCTGACCCATTTCACTTAGAGCGTGGCTGGGAAAAGGAAAACTCTTTTGTTCATTTCTGATTTCATTTCACAGAAAACCCTTTTCTCTCTAAGTGTCAAACCCTAACTCTACTCCACCTTCTCTCTTCTTTTTCAAAAATTTGAACCGTACAAAATTTCATTTAGTGTCTTCAAATTGTTCCTGGCGTCGAGGGCTTCCGTTCGAACCCACCATCTCATTGTTTCATCGAGTAAGTAAATCTTTCCCCTTTCTTATCACTGTTTTTGACGTAAGTCGCACCATTTTCTGATTCCATGAGCTCTATGTGATCTTGTCTTCCATTCTTCGTTATTTCAACTCAAAAAGCTAAAGTCTATCACCTAATTGGTGATTTGTAGGTCTCTCGGTGCCCTAATTGCTAGGAATACTTTAGAAGCGCTTGTTGTTGCTTGTTTCCAGGTAAGGGGAGCTAACTATATAAGTATTTTGTTGTTCTGATTAATTCATGAATTTATGAGAAAATATGTTGAATTGCGTTTGTACACTGATTAACTCTGTTTTAATGCTCTATGCATGTTAAATTTAACTGTGATATATTGTTTGATATTTAATTGTCTCTGTTTTAAGTATTTGGTCTTGGAATGTTCTGAACCTTTGGTTCATTCTCTATGTTTGATTGTGATTGTTATATTGTGTTGCTGAACTGAATTTCATTGAATTGATGATCCTGGAAATGATTCCTATTTGTATATTGGTTATGATATGCTCTGAAGGAAATTGATGAATCTGGTTGCTGGAATAAGTTGGGGGTGATACTGATTTGATGGGAAATTATGGGTTAAGTGTAGCCTCAGATTTTCTGAGAGGGGCGTATAACTTTGGGAATTAGGAAAAAAAATAATAGGATAGCTGATTAAATCAAATAAAAATACTTGGGACTTGTTGGGAACCTTCTCTGTTGGTAGGATAGAGAGAACCTAAAAACCAGAGCTGCACATCCCTGATCATAGAGCAGCCCTGGCCTGATCCAGTCAGTTGTGACTAGTCATATGTGTTGGTGTCGAAGGTGAGTCTGATGCGTAAGACATCTGTTCTCTCTCCGGTTACCAATTGGGATAAGAGAAGGATTGGGAAAAATATAGAATTCTTAAGCTAGTTATATAACCAGCAAGGTTAAAAATGAATAATTTAACAAGTAATTTCATAATTAAGGAAACATTGTAAATTATTTTGAGATAATATGTATCATAATATATTATATTATTGATATATAGATTATATATATAATATATAACATGATGAGGGTTTAGGTACTGTAACATTAATATTAATATTAATATAT
>NC_028361.1:8292429-8408272 GCF_000741045.1 Vigna radiata var. radiata | reverse complement strand
CTTGTATGTTACATGTTTAATACAATTGTATGAATTTATATAATTAACTCACCCTTGCCTTTGTTGTTTGTGTTTATGTATGTTGTTTGATTCCCTGTTGCGATGATCATCCATTCTTGGATGTGAGAGAGGAGAATGACGTCTCCGTTGAGAACGCTTTGGAGGAGAACCACAACACTGCTGCTACTTAGTTCCTTAGGATTTTTTTTTTTTAAAACTGTTAAATTTTATTTGAACTCTGATGTATTTTGACAAACTTTGGTATCTTCCCACGTGTTTTAAATTTCTTCTAAATTTCCTGGATTACTGTAATCCTAACTTAAGTACTTTAACACTCTAACTGCTTTATTATATCATCTATGGTGACGTCTTGATTTTTGTATACATGTATGTTATAAAATAGGGATGTCACATTTTAAAATAATGAGATTAGATATTTTAATGTTAAAATAATTTAACAATATAAATAATTTTTTATAAACATGTTTAATTATCTAAAACACTCGTCATTTCTTTAAAACTCTTTTTCTTTCTTTTTTTTACAATTTTTTTACTCTTGAATCATCTGTTTGACGAAGTGTCTAATCGATCATAGTGATGAATATTTCATTCTCATCCGATCAGTTTTTCTTGTAGAGCAAGTAATTTTCTATTCCTTTTTTCTTTAATTATTCGGTCAAGGCCATGCGTAGGAGTTCCTTCGCATATGTCAATTGAGTTCCTTTTCTAGTTCTTCATTGATCAGAGGTCCTAAGGACTTACTCTGATCATGTTTCTATTATTTGTAGGTTTTTTAGAGTTCCTTGAGCTTGAAGCAAAGGCCTTTCATATATAAAGCTTGATAGCATTTTTGTAGGTAAGGGAAGCTAGTGATATCTCTTTGATGTTATTTTAATTTATATGTATGATTGAAGAGTGTTGTTAGGTTATATTGAACATGGTTGAATTTGGAATAGCTTCCTTCGTATAAATTATGATTTGAACTATTTTAAATTATTAATTGATGCTTAATATGGCGATTGATGTTTTTAGACTTTGATGAATTTGTTTGGACTTGATCTTGGTTGTGAATTTTCTATGGTTGTGAAGTTGGTGATGTTGTTTTGGTTGAAATATTAAGAAGGAAGGGTTAGGCTAGGTTATAGGTCAATTTTTGTCTAAAATGGAGATTTTAATAGGTAAATTTTAGAAATAATGGTCTAAGTGGAGAAATTATGATCTAGGCTCTGTTGTATGGTCATTGAAGACTTGTTTGGGTGATGAATTAACATAGAAAAGATTTATAAATGTATGATATACAATAAGTTGTGTTTGAAATGACTTTTAGGTGCATTTTAGAGGTTTTGAGTACTGAGTTTTTGAAGTAGAAGGTCTAAGGCAAAGTGGAGGGTTTGGGGTCTGTTTTTGGGGTCATTTTGGACTCGTTTAGACCCCTAAGTTGTTTAGTTATCAGTTAAAATTGGTATAATTGATTTATGGTGTATCAAGTAATGTTTTAGTTGATTTTGAGTTGGAAGTTCATGATAAAATGAGTTAAACTTGGTTTGTGTTGGATTCTATATACACTTGGATAGGTCAATTGAGGCTTAGAATGACAAATGAAAGTGGTAGAAGTTGGTAAAAGTACCTAGGATAGGACAGGTTAGATGTAAAGGTGCAAATTCTATAGAATTGGTGTTATGTAGAATTATGCAGAGTGGCTGAGCGAGCAAGTAGTTCACTTGATGAGTATATGGGTGTTTTGGTAGTGGGTTATAAGAGCTAGGCGAACTATCTCACTAAGCTTGAGAAATTCTTTGTTTGAGCTCTCACTGGGCGACTAGCTTTGCTCGTTAAGGGAGTCGATGCTCGTTGGACTCTAGTATTAAGGCGCTGGGCGAATAGGTTTAGGAAGTTTTGATTGTTTTGCATTCTTTCCTTTTCTGTGTTGGATATAAAGGGTGTGATGATGAATTTTATGCTCAATAACATGGCTTGAACTATATGATGGTATGGAAATTGTGATTGAATTGATGTATGGTTTGGAAAGAATTTCTAGGGCGTAATTCTTAGTGGTGGTTTCAAGTAATTGATGTAGGGACTCAACCTTGGAAGTTACCCTAATGCTCCGATAATCTCTTTATCTCATACAGAGAAGGGATTATGTGGTGAGAAGTAGTAGGATATCTTAGTCTATGGTCTGGTGTTCTTTATCCATAGGTTATAGACGGATTAACCTTGTGTAATAGTTTGGGGGGGAAGGGTAATTATTTCACTCCACCACTACAAGTGTAAAAACTTGTCATAGTCTGACATCAATACATCTATCCGAATGGTCTTATCCAAGTTAATGACATAATTAAGATGATTGGTTTGCTTTGTGAGAAATAGGATGTATAATGAAAATCTTAATATGCTAAGTATGTTTCTTTCTACATTAGCTTACCATATTTGTATGTTTTTGTGTTTGTTTATTTTTGTATGTTTGGTTCTTATTGCAATGATTATATGTGAACAAAGAGCGATGATGTCTTAGTTGAATATGGTTTGAAGGTTAATGCAACAAACATGTAGTCTCTTTTACAATAGTTATTTTGTATATAGTTTTGAATTAAGAATTTGTATATAAATATTGAATTATAATTATGTTTATATAATTGTAATGATACTTTATGTTTTCCTTTAGTTAACTGTTTTATTTTATTAGACTTGTGATCATTTCTGAATAGTATATTAATATATTAGACTATTTAATTGGGATATTACACAAACTAATAATATTATTTATTATTGTCTTAATTAATAAGAAATACAATAATAATAATTTAACTTAAAAATAATAAAAGTAAATATTTAATCAAATATTTTTTTTAACAAATACGAAGGTGATTTTTTCATATTACCTAATAAATAAAAAGTTTAATTACTAAACAATTGTGAAAAAGTAAATAATAAATAAAAATATTAAAAATGAGTAGAAAGATTCATATAAGAAATATTTAATTTATATATGTTATTTAAACATAACTGATATCTTGAATAAGTAAATTACTTTTATGGTAAGTCACACAATTAAAAAAAATGTGTAATTAAAAGAAAAAATTAAAAAAACTAAAGACAAAAAATTATATAAATAATTTTTTTACCCATTTTTGTTTCCAATTTTAATTTTTAACTACTTTGTAACCTTTATCCTTTAAATGACCTTGTTTTAAAAATTTAACTGATATTTCGTTGATTCGATCGTTCTTTTTTATAAAAGTTAACTATTCTTTTTAACTAAAATAACTATTTATAATAAAAAAATTATATAAAAAAAACTAAAATTATCTACAATAAAATTGTAAAAATTATTTATATATACTTTTATAATAATAATAATTTCTTTATTATTATCATAAAAAATGTAAATATTTTTGTTAATATATATTATATTACCTATAAGTTATAAATATTTTAATAATTTAAATAAAATTGAAATGAATATATATATATATATATATATATATATATATATATATATATATATATATATATATATATATATATATATATATATATATCATTCACATACCTAATTACAAAAATCAAGTGTTATCCATATATACTTAGTAATACGATGATCTCTCATCAAAATGAAGATCCACTTAAATAATACTCACAAGGCCAAACTTATTTATCCACATTTGTATATGTTCTTACACAATTTTGTACATAATAAAGAAAAAAAAAAGTAAAATATTTACTTTTATTATATGTAGAACATTGTTATAAATGCATAGATATAAATTTATTTATATTATTTAGATAATAAACATTTGTGAATTTTATCAAATATAAATTTATGTTTTTCGCAATTATATCTTATTTAAAAGAACAAAAATATTCTAAAATAAAAGTTTTTTTATTAGTGTGTCATATAGAAAATATATTTATTACATATGTGAATACATATTACATTATTATTAAACTATGCATTGAAAATACATAGATTTTGAAAATGTATTTTATAATCTTTCTAAAATATTAACCAATTAAAATGAGTATGAGGAACAATTTATTTATTTATATCTCTGTACAAATATCCCAATTTTAGTTTATTAATGTTTATCAATTTGTTTCATATTATTTCAATATACATTTAATAAATGAGTCACGCTATTTAATTTTGGTTTTCGTCATATGTATAAAAGATTGCATTTGTTTATATCTTTTTAAGGGTTAAGTATGTTTTTCGTCCTTTAAGTATCACACGATTTTGAGTTTAGTTCTTACTTGAAACTTTGATGGCTTTTAGTTCTCATAGTTTTAAAACTCATACTATTAATCCTTAAAAATGAACGGTGTTAACTTTTGTTTGATGTGGCAAATGACGAGGTCACGTATTATGTCAGCTTGCCTCCTCTGCCACGTTGCTTGTGTTTGAGAACTTCATTCATCTTCTCCAGTAGAGCAATCACGATTACGCTTCACCTGCAAAGAATCAATTGCCTAATCCAACAAGATCCTGCTCCAACAGGATCACAGTCCCTTACCTAACCCAAAAGGAGTCTGCTCTTGAACAGGTAAGATATTCAAGTTGGGTAAGGGGTGGCAAGGCTTGGACGGGTACACCATGGGGACGCACTAACACGACATTCAGATATTTGTTTGTAGATACACTTGAACTTCCAAATCCCCCAGCAACTGCAGCAGCTTGGAATGCATGAATCAAATCAGGGTGTGCCTGTCACAATACAAAATCCTTTTTCGATAATTGGAATCACAAGACTATATTAAAGAAATATATAAATAAAAATTCAATCTCAGCAAGCTCCCCTACAACGACGCCATCCTCCATCAACGCAACCTTCAAAGCGCAAAATCCTTGCAAGCCGCGACATCTTCCCTCGCATCATCATCGTCATCCAGATGCGCCATCACCTGTAACAGACCTACAAATCCAAAAGCACAACAGAAACTCCATTTGCCACCTGCAAGAGAGCAACCCTTCCCTTCTCGTGTTCTTGGCTCATGACGGCTTAAGATAGAAGAGCAAAATCGTGGCGGGGGTGCAGGGGCAAGTTTCCCCAATCTGGAAAACCCTAATTTAGGGTGGAAGGGGGCTGACATGTGTTAGATTTTTATTGGCCAGATAAAAGGAAAAGCAACGTGATAGAAAGTAAAAAGAGAAGTTGACTCATTGTTAAACAAGAGTTAACGTCGTCCAATTTTAAGAACTAATTAGGCTTAATACCACTTTTGGTCCCTAGTTTGGGAGGTTGTGTTCAATATGGTCCTACATTTTTTTTTTCCGTAACAGTGAATCCCACCTTTTGAAAAAACTATTCAATTGACTCCTTTTGCCTTACGACGTCAATTTTCTAACGGTGCTGGTGCTCCCCTGGATAAATATCAGCAACGTGGGAAGGTAATGTGACTGCGTGACACTGTGGTTAAAATTGGTACATCAGCTAACTTAAAATTGTGAGAGGTTAAAAGAAAGTTGGGGGTTAGGGTTTCTGAGGACATAGATGGCTTCTTCCCAAGGGTGCTCTTCTTGTTCTAATAGATGAGGGCAAAGGTTGTTCGAGTTCGTCCCATGGTGGTGGGTGGAGGAGAGGTGGGTGGAATCCTATTTGTTACTGTGGTGATTTTGCTGTAACTAAAGTGGCTAAAATGACAAAAAATAGTGGCAGAAGTTTTCGGGGATGTCCTCATTACAAGGTATAGCTGAATGACTTCATCATGTTTCATTATATTTCTTCATTTTTTGATAGTTTCCCTGATTTCGTGAATAACAGGGTGGGCACTCAAGTGTGAGGTCCTGTAACTTTTTCAAATGGTGTAGTGAAGAAGATGTTGATGAAAAAGATACTATAATTTGGAGGCAAAGGAGGACGATTTCTGATCTGGAAAATGTAGTGAAGGGTCTGCAGAAGAAGATGAAATTGTTGGTTATAACTCAGTTTTTTTGTATTGTACTGATCCTTGTGCTTTTGTGGATGTGTTTCGCTTTATGGTATTAGGTGGGGAAAGTAGGTTACGTTTCTATGTTTTGTTGTAATGTCTTGGTTGGTTGAAAGAAGTGTTTTGGTTTCTATGTACTGATCCTTGTACTGTTTTGGTTTCCATGTAAACCTTGAACTGTTTTGGTTCACTCATCCAATGGAGTATGAGCATTGTGTATTTTAATGACTTTAATACAGTGCACGCAATATTGTTTGATGGTGACATAGTCATCTCACTTAGATTGACAACGTTTTAATCATTCCAGCTAGCTTCACGTACCTTCTTGACCAACTGCGCAACTTCTTCTTCCCTGATTGCTCCAAATGATTCACGTACCTTTAATGACTTTAATGTTTGAATTAGTCCCTGGCATGGTTTTAAAATGTTCATAGTGGTCCCTTTTTTAAGTTTAAATTGTGTAATATAGTCCATATTGTGACAAGGCTGTTAAAAATAAGTCATTATGATAGGGCTGATAAAATAACATTTTGAATACATGATTAAAAAACTGATTCAAAATACTGAATTCAAAGTAAACTACAAAACATCACAATGTCAAAGTGAACTCCAGCTCCACCCTCATTCTCAACCTCCATTCCACACTCATTCTCAACCTCCACTGCTTCGTCCATATCAACCTGAACTCCAACATCAATGTCAACTATAAGTTCTTCTTTCTCAACCTTAAGTCCACCCTCAACACACTCATTCTCAACCTGAAATGGAGACTCAACACCCTCACTGTCAACCTCAGCTCCACCTTCATTATGAACATCCAATCCATCCTTAATAGCCTTATGTTGTTCAACTTCTTCGTCCCCAACCCCATTACCCTCACCACCGTCTGCTGGTCCTTCACATAAGTACAACACATCATTGACATAATTTTCTACTACCTCTGGATTGTCCACCCCATGTACAACATACAGGTTTACTTTATCTAAATAATGAGCCACCTTCAGCATGTTCATAGCTCCTTTATCATCATACAACTTGTGTAAGATATGTTGAGCATTGTAATATAACTCTTCTACTTGCATGTAACCCATTTGCTTAAGGGAAACTACTATTCCAAAATAGCACCATTTGTCGGAGTCAACCTCCCAATATGTTATCTCCCCACCTATATACTTAAATGACACGTCTTTTATCAAGGTCCCACCGTGGTGGACCACTACCTGAAACCTCTCATCAAACATCCCAACCCTAACCCTGCAAATGCAAAAGGGGACCACTACAAAGTTAAAGAACGACCTATGGGACCACTATCAACCCCAATAAGGCAACAACTTTTCCCATATAACAATTTTATCCCATACGAAAAACCCAACACAACGCGACAACATTCATAAACAAATATTTCACGAATTCACAAAATTGACACAATATCAACACTTACCTCAGTTACGCTTTTCAATTCGCAATGCAATGCAAGGACAACCCTCCAATTTCAACTTCGATCTTCACCAGAAAGCGATAATCCCAAATCGCGACTTCGAATGGAACACTAACCTCCCTCTTTTTTTAACCCCTTTGTTAAACCTCTAAAAAGCTTTTCTGACGTGTTCAAATAACTTTTCCCATTTTCTAATTTACATGTCAATAAATCTTACACTGCTACGTTGCTGATGTTTATCCAGGGGGGCACCAACACCGTTAGAATATTGACACTGTAAGGCAAAAGGAGTCAATTGAATACAACCTTCCAAACTAGGGACCAAAAGCGGTATTAAGCCAACTAATTATAAAAGTTTCAAAACTAAAAGAATTAAAAGCCATTAAAGTTTCGAGTAGGAATTAAACCCAAATTCGTGCAATGCTTGAGGGACGAAAATCATATCTAACCTTTTTTTTATTTGTACTAATAAAATTAAAATTTTTGTTAAGACTCTTTTCAAATTTACTTCATATATGCTAAAATTTGTATACGCTATATTAATATACATAGAAATCTTTTCAAAAAAAATTTAAAATAATTATCATTCAATAAAAATTGTATCATACTGTATAAGAATATAAACTCTATTCATATATTTTCTTAAATTTCCCATTTTTTCTCTCTCTACATATAATATCAACATCTTTATATAATATATAAATAAACAAATTTATGTAAAATATCAGGAGACCAAATTAAAAAGAAAAAATCTTAAAATAATATATTTATGAGTTGTTCTACTTAAACATTATTCATCTTATACATTTTTATTTAATTATCTTTTTCTCACCTTCAACTCTTACAATATCTTATTTTTTTTAATATGTTCATTTATTCCACAATACAAATCATGATTTATCTAATATATCATTACATTTATTTAGTTAAGTTTTTTTCTCTGAATTGAATATGTTTGATTTTAAAATTTAGAATCTATTATATATAAAAATATTTTTTTTCTTAAAATTCGGTACACTTTGTTAAAATATATCAACAGAAAAAATAAATAAATAAATATTTATATATATATATATATATATATATATATTCTTTTACTAGTTAATATAAAAATATTAAATAAAAATATACATGAACAACGTATGACTGATTTTTAATATATTCAATATATGCACTAAATGCATAACTCTTCCTATCAGTACTCTTCCTATCAGTAGTATTGTAGGTTAAAAATGCGTTATTAATCAAAACTTAACATTTATAGAATTTAGTACATATGTATATGCATTAAAGTATTATTATTTGTGTGATTGTTATATTCATTTCATTTATACAAATAATAACACTTTAATGCATATACACATGTACTAAATTTTATAAACGTTAAGTTTTGATTAATAATGCATTTTTAACATACAATACTTATAGGAAGAGTTATGCATTTAATGCATATATTAAATATATTAAAAATCAATCATACATTCATATATTTTTATTTGATATTTTTATATTAACTAGTTTGTAAAAGAATATAATATATATATATATATATATATATATATATATATATATATATATATATATATATATATATATAATAGGTTAAAATTAAATGGTAGATTACATTGATGTACAATAATTGATTGTGTGCCATTAATTTTCTTTGGTCAATATGTCCAACTCATGAGGGAGACTCCTTACTCCGAAGAGATGGTGTCAAAATAAAATGGAAAATTTCAACAATTGCAGCAAAAGACTTCCATGAAGGAATCAGATCCATAGATTCCTTGGATTAAATTAATTAGATACCCTCTTAGTTTGACTTACTAACTTTCTTGCGTCCATCTACAAATAAGCCTCAAAATCTCCACTTTGGTTCCTAAGAAATGGAGACACTTGCATAGTATTCTAGTTTTATTGAATTGATAGCTACCAACTGAGACAATTTCTGTCATAGTTTCATGGCTTCTGCATCTGCTTGTGGACCATTTGAATTTTCTAGCAAGTACTATCATGTGTCTCAGGATGGAGGTGTGTGCGTGAGGCAGACCAGTTTCTTTGAAGGCAAACCGGTGCTTAATCAGGGAGTTGGTTACTCTGTCATTCTTGGTTTTGGTGCTTTCTTTGCTCTCTTCACTTCTTTCTTGGTTAGTAGTAATCCTCAGATGTTTTTTTTTTTCTCTAGTTAGTTTCATTCTTTGTTAGAAGTAGAAAATCAGTGCTATGTTTTTCTCATAATCACTGTTTTATACTTTCACAGTTCGTCAAGTTGTCATGGTAAATTGATTTGGTACAAATATTCTTGTGGATCAGGTGTGGCTGGAGAAGCGTTATGTGGGGTCACGTCACACGTCTGAATGGTTTAACACAGCAGGCAGAAGTGTTAAGACAGGGCTTATTGCTAGTGTTATTGTGTCTCAGGTAATGAACTCAAACAGTCTTGTATTGTGTACTTTGATGAGCCTGAAGTTCAAGTTTTCATGTCTCTATTCTTACAATGATTTTTGTGCAGTGGACATGGGCTGCTACAATACTGCAAAGCTCTAATGTTGCATGGGAATATGGAGTTAGTGGACCTTTCTGGTATGCTAGTGGGGCCACCATTCAGGCATGAACCTTATATGATTTTTCCTCAGAATAAAGAAAATTTTTCTTCTGAATTTTCATACATTGGAATATGGAAAAGGAAGCAAAGTTGAAAGTTTATAATGTATTGAAAATGATCAGGTATTGTTGTTTGGAATCATGGCCATAGAGATTAAAAGAAAGGCTCCTCATGCTCATACTGTTTGTGAAATTGTCAAGGCACGGTATGTTACTTGGTTTGGATTTTGGACATTCAGAGTTCTTTAATTTATGTTTTGCTCCATATTTGATACAAGGTTTTGGTCATTCTGGTGATAACGAAGTTTCTTTATCTCAGCTGGGGGACTTCTGCACACGTTGTTTTCCTCTTTTTCTGCTTCTTGACGAATATAATTGTGACGGCTATGTTGCTCCTTGGTGGTTCTGCTGTTGTAAATGCATTAACAGGAGTGAACCTTTATGCCGCTAGCTTTCTAATACCACTTGGAGTAATTGTCTATACACTAGCGGGTGGACTGAAGGCCACATTCTTAGCAAGCTATATCCATTCTGTCATAGGTTTCTATTTAATGTTATCATGTTTTACATTTTGCTATATTCATGTCTTCTGTTGTTAAACTGGGAATTTGTTGGTTTACACTTTTCAGTGCACATTGTTTTGGTGATTTTTGTCTACCTTGTCTACACGGGTAGCAGTGAGCTTGGAAGCCCTTCTGTGGTGTACAATCGCCTACTAGAGGTTGCAAGCAAATCAAGGACATGTCAGGATCCTATATCACACAAAGGGCAATCTTGTGGTCCTGTTGGTGGGAATCACCAAGGTTCTTACCTAACAATGCTGAGTTCAGGTGGCTTGGTGTTTGGGATTATAAACATTGTTGGCAACTTTGGCACTGTGTTTGTTGACAATGTAAGGATCGATTAATAGATGTAAAGATAACTTGCCCTCTTTTCTTTCTTGTCATATGGGTTTTGTTGCTAATGATTTTTTAAATGGTGAAAAATGACTAGGGATACTGGGTGAGTGCCATCGCAGCAAGACCTTCATCAACTCACAAAGGCTACTTGTTAGGAGGCTTGGTCTGGTTTGCTGTGCCATTTTCTTTGGCTACATCGTTGGGTTTAGGAGCTCTAGCCCTTGATTTACCAATAAATGAAAGTGAAGCAGGTCGTGGACTTGTTCCCCCTGCTACAGCGGTAGCTCTGATGGGGCAAGGAGGATCTATTCTTCTTCTTACCATGCTTTTTATGTAAGTTACAATCAGCATCCCCATTGGAAATACTTTCAATATGTCTGGATAATTTTGAAATAGCAAACACATTAACAATTTGCTACAAGGCTTGTTACAAAACTATCCAGCCTTCTGTTTAAATTTCTGATGATTTTGAACTTTGATACTCTAATCAGGGCAGTGACTTCTGCTGGTTCATCAGAACTAATTGCAGTCTCATCATTATGCACATATGATATCTACAGAACTTACATAAATCCTGATGCAAGTGGAAAGCAAATCCTCAAGGTGTCAAGGGGTGTTGTTCTAGGCTTCGGGTGTTTGATGGGGTTGCTAGCAGTCATACTGAACATGGCTGGAGTTTCTTTAGGATGGATGTACCTTGCAATGGGAGTTCTGATTGGCTCAGCAGTTCTTCCTATTGCTTTTATGCTTCTATGGAGAAAAGCAAATGCAACAGGAGCCATTCTTGGAACAGTCACAGGTTGTGTTCTGGGAATTATCACATGGCTGTCTGTGACAAAAATACAATATGGCAGGGTAAACCTGGATACAACTGGAAGAAATGCACCAATGCTTGTTGGAAACCTTGTCTCTATACTAACTGGAGGAGTTGTTCATGCTATCTGCAGCATGTTGTGGCCTCAGAACTATGACTGGAGCACCACCAAACAAATCACAGTGGTGGAAAAGGAAAAGACTGATCTGCCAGCAGAAGAGTTTAAAGAAGAAAAGCTAATCAGAGCTAAAGCTTGGGTGGTGAAGTGGGGTATTGGTTTCACTGTTTTGATTGTCATACTTTGGCCTATTCTCTCCCTCCCAGCAGGTAACTTTGAGTTGCATTGCATTAACAAACATTTGAACATGGTTTTCTTTTCTTTCCTAACCACAGTTTCATTTGTGGCTTACCACAGGTGAGTTCAGTAAGGGCTATTTCTATTTCTGGGCAGTGATTGCTATAGCATGGGGTAGTGTTGGGTCTGCTGTGATAATTGTTTTACCACTAATGGAAAGCTGGGAAACTATTAAAAGTGTGATTATGGGCATGTTTACAAATGACAGACTAATGGAAAAGGTGGAAGAGTTAAATTTGAAGTTGCAGACAATTATTCAAGCAATACCAGAAGCAGAGCGACTTTACTTGCTTGAGAAGGGAAAGGCCAAAAAGTTAGAAGAAGCCTCCGAACAACATTCTTCTTCTCTTCCTGCATAAGATCCTACAACAGACAATATATTTGCTTAAAGATAATGATACTTTCAGAATATTTCTTTTTATAACATTTTAACAATATCTATATGTCATTTTGTGACTGGTCTATAATGATTTTTATAATTATTATTATTGATTGTAAAATAATTTTGGACCAATCACAAAATAACACATAAATAATGTTAAAATATTGTAAAGAAAATGTTGTGAAAGTATCATTATTCTTACTGAAACCACAAGAGAATTTATACGACTGTTTTTCTGCTAATCATTTTCAAACACAACATAAATAAAACATTGCATTTTATATGTACAATGATCGAAATGCCGACAGAAGTGTCTATAAAATGATCTCACAAGGACAAACAAATGAATATGATATGTGAATTGAACTCAATTCAATTCCGGCTCTTCAATCTGCTTTACTTTGCGACTAAATAATAGGGTGAAAGTACGTAACTTCTTTTTTCCTAAATACTTATCCTACTCATTAAGTGGAATGATTTAGCGTATTTTAGCATTTTATTTCATTTTAAAGGGTTTAATATATATATATTTTTTAAATTAAATTATAAATTATTTTGTTTTTTGCATTTTATAAAAGTAATGTAAAATATGAAAAATATCTTTTCTACAAACAACATGTTGATTTTATATTATAGTCTAATATAAAACTCGATTTATCATATGAAAAACACTCTTGTTAAATGATGTTTTATAAAACTTTCATAAAATATTCTGACTAAATATTTTACAATTTAGTTTAGGAATGAAAAACTAATTTATATAATAGTTTCGAGATGAAAACAATATTTAAACCAATTTCAAATTAACAAATCAAATTAATTATCAATAATGAAGTGTATTTATTTATTTATTTATTTATGAAAGAAATAATATTACTTAGACATGTGTCATCAATGACATATTGTGGCTGATTAACTTGTTGAAAATAAAGAAGAGAGTATAAAAATGCATGAAAGAGTTTAAGAGATTTAATTATCAATCTTTCTCATTGACATATTTAACAATTAAATTTATAGACTTAGTAAGTAATTTGAATTTTATGTTTATTAGACCTTTGGTTATTTTAGTTTCTATGTTTTGTTTTGTTTTTTTTTTTCTTGAATTGAGTTTTTGTTAAATAAAATTAATGTAATCATTTCGATTGAAAGGTAATCATGTGTTAATCCAATAAAAGATGTAACTAGTAATTTAATTTCTATAATTTTTTACATAGAGAAAATATGGTCTCTTTTAATATTATATATTTTCAGTTTTTCTTTCCTTATATATTTTTTAATATTCTCCTCATCAACAATTTTTAATTCTTTAGTTAACAAGTATCTATTTATATTTTTTGGGTGTTGAGAATGATTTTCTATAATACACAGGAAGAATTGATTATCATACATCTAAAGTGCTTTCTAGTTACAAAAATTATCTGTATCTTGATTACAAATTAAGAAAAGTGTATGTGCAATGGTCTAAAGCACAAGAAAAATTGAACTTCAAAAAATTATATATGGCCCCTATACTTTAAAGAGGAAGAAAACATGAATTTTCTATATCAGTTGCCTTATGGTATAATTACAAAAGACCACCACAGTCTCCTTTAGCAGCAGTGCAGAACAATGGAAGATGCACATTCATCCAAATACCTGCGACCAACGGCCACCATCATCTATTGAAGGAGTAATCCTAATGGTGCATGCAATGCAAGAATTGCATTTGAGACCCTCCAAAATTTGTAATGCAGTGTGTTAGAATTGAAAGTATCTCTGCGACTTTCTTGTTAGATGTTCAAGTTTCTACCGAATCACGTCTCTTTTAGAATGTGAATTATTTGCGGCTTTTTCCTTCAAGGCTTCTTTCTCTAATTTCTTCTTTTCAGCATCTGCTTGCCTTTCATTCTCCTCCCTTGACTTGTTGAACATCTTGACAAAGACAACAAGGATTTGTGTCACTGCAGAAACAATATTATACAGTCAACAAAATTGTTTACCCCAAGAAACAAAAAATCAGCTTTGTGAGCAATAAGAAAATGGTGGCCATATCTTGCTTTAGATCACAAGGCAGGTTGACTCTCTCAGGAGAAATAACAGCACTATGAAACTTTATGATGCCAAGGTGCATCAATCAGGACACCAAAACTATGGACATATTAAGGGAATTAAAGCACAGTGAAACATTGCTCCAACACTAAAAACACCATACTTCGTGATGGTTATTCCAATTTCTCAAAGCCCATTTGAAACTCTCCAACAAAATTGAGGATTTATGCAGTTTTTAGTTAATTAAAAGGCTAAGAATCAAAGATACTACATGCGAACGTTACAAGGAAATAGGATTCAGAAAGAATAAAATGAAAAAATAACAAAGACACACTTGTAGCCTGGTAAAAATACTAAGATTATCATTTATGATAAACTGATTGAGGAAAAATGGTTATTCTCTTTATCAAGGCATGTTTGCACTGCTTAAGCAATGCAAGATTTTGAATTTCATAAAACCATACCCAAAACATAAAGTCATCACTGCAAGCAAAACTGAAATCCATGGCATACCCTTCTACTTAATCATTACAATCAAAAACAACGTCAAAAAACATAAGTATTGTTCATGTGTGGAGTCCTATAGATTGTGGAGAACATCAGACCTTGTTCAAAGGGGCATCTAGCTGGATCCTCTCCAAAGTATTGGGACAAAGAGTCTGCACTTCTTCCCTGGAAAAGAAAGACTCGATCAAAGCCAAAATATAAGTAGTTGGCAAACTTAGTCAAAAACACAGCCCTAAGTTAATGAGTTCTATCTGGGATGGAGCATCAAAATCTACTGACTGGGCAATCTCCAAGTATAGAGCAACACCAAGAAAAAAAGGAGGAAAAGAAGAATTATTATTACAACAGGACTCACCACTTCAGAATACAATGATATAAGGGACCTCACATCAGCTTCAGCAATATCAAGAAAATTCTTCAACACCTGAGCAAGAAAAACGTCACAGAGAATTACTGAGAAACAAAGTTTCCCAATCTTGAATCAACATTTTTGATTCATGAATTATAGTTTGTATCAAATTGTAAGTTTAAGAATATTATTTCTGAGAGTTGTTTTGTGCTATATCTATCTATAACCTAGAATCCATGTAACAAGACATAAAATCACATCCATACATGATAGCTAGCAATTGCTAACCATATTACAATTTATTGAAGACCACAACACTCGTTTTGATCAAGATATTATCATGTAGCAAAGTATCTAAAAGGAAACATTTAGTTAAGATTTGATGCCCTGAAACCTTATGATTTTCTTAAGTATTATCATAAACTGAATGGAGTCAAACTAGAATTGTAGCTGAAGCTTCTGTTTTTTTCTTATGTGTACATTTTTGGTTTCAGGTGCTGAAAATGTGGATGCTGAGGAATGGGTAAGAAGAAATATAATATAAGCATGTCTTGAAGCTGGTATTAGTATGAATAGAGCAAACATCAATATTTTCTAGTAGAGAAGATCTTAGATAAGAGAAGTATAACACATTAAGGTATAAGCCAACATTTTTTTATTTGTCACCTTACGAAATCCTGTTGATATGGCACCATCATTTTCAGAAGCAGCGAGTTCTTGCTCAACTTTCTCTAAACCTTTACTCACAGCTTGCATTTCCTCGGCCAATGCTTTTAGTTGAATCTATTGGACATAGAGTAGGCAAGCCCATAAGCAAGCTCATAAGATCATCTGTAGTACATATATCATCAACAAGGTTAATGAAAATGTTATTGACAGATAATACCTTAGAAGCTGCTTCCAAATGGACAAGATCCTTATCAAAATCTAGCAGTTCTGGCATTTTCTCAGCAAGAAGCTAAAGAGAAAAAACAAATGACGTGTAAGGTATCGCACAAAAGTAGCATAAATGACAAACAAATGGAGTTAGAACTTGAATATTGTGAAGTTAAAATTTCAACTGGGTGTAAAAGACAAATCTAACCTAAAGATACAATGGTTAAATACAAAATAAAATTTGAAGATTTTGACCTCTACCTTACACAAATAATGCATTAAAGTCATTTTATTATTTCTTGCACGAGTGTCAGATAATTTAAGAAGGCTATCCAATTTGAATCCAACAGCTGATCCTGCAGTGAGCAACATAAAGGTTTAATCTCCAAAAAGCATAGCAGGAACTTTCTCATTTTGCCAATGATAATGAGGTGAAATGTCAATACGAAATCCATCTCTAATTAAACTGAAGTAGCAGTAGAGTTAACAAAAAGGTTACCCCGTGCTGTTCCTTGATTCAAGGCATTTCCCAGAGTAAGAATAGTCTGCATTATTTGACGCAGTTTCCCAGATTCTTTCACCTGAAAGTACGAGTAATAGCATTAAGAAGCAACCCAAATATGCCTTCATGTTTGTCAACTAAGAGCCATTGGACAATACCTCTCTGGCTGCATTGTTGATTGTGTTCAAATTTACCTTCAAATCGTTCACCTAAAGAAGCAAGAAAAACAAGTCTTTACAGATGAAATATTATAGCGAAACCACACAAATAATCATAAATCCATATCCTAGATAACTTACCTGAGAAGAAAAGGTGATTTTAAAAGCAAAAACCCTTAATTTGGATTCCACACGCGGAACCTTCATCAGCTCCATAAAAAACTGAAAGAAAATATATTAAAATTAATATTAAAGAAAAGACCAATTCACTAAAGCGTATAAGAGAGAAAGACCTGTTCACACTTTCCAAGCATTTCCTTGTTTCCTGCATAATTCTGGAAACAAAAAAGATTTTAGCGAGGACAAACTCAAAAAAGACAATGTAGCATCTCTTTTACGATAAAATATGAACCAGGCTTTTCACAATTTATGTATCATTAAGAAGATTGACACTTTGTTTAAAAAATTTGTAAGCTAAGTTGAATATAGTGAAAACTCCCTTGTATTGAATATACACATAGAGTCCTCTATTTATAATAGAAGAAATATGGACTAAGCTCAAAATACAAATAAGAAATATAAACAAATTAACTAAAGATAAGAGATAAATATAAACTAAATATAATATCTCTAACACTTCCCTTCAAGCCGGAACATACAGATTGTATTGACCAACCTTGGAATAAATAAACTCAATTTGAAATATGTAATCTGTCTTCAAGAGCGTGCGGCAAACAAATACACAATCACAGGTCGACAAACAACAACAGTTTATGAACGGTGGTGGACAACTGCGAAACTTCAACTAGCACCATGAAACTTCAAGTAGGATAATTTTGACAAAGGAGGACAATGACAAACTGCAGGGACTGGATTGCCATCAAGTAAGGATAGGGCTTGCAGTGGCTGAAAGCAACAAAACTACAGGGACTGCCATCACTGACTGATGGGGTGATGGGGCCTATAGTGGCTCAAAGCGACAAAACTGCAGGCGTCGTCATCTCCGCCGTTCACCGTGAGGGGGAGTATGTTTCCAACCATTGCAGGGACTGCCATCTCTGACTGGTGGGGCCTGCAATGGTTGGAAACATACTCCCCCTCACGATGAACGGTGGAGATGACGACACGCCGATGACAAACCGTGAAAGTGGAAGATCATAATGAGCTCTTATTCATCAAAGCACCCAAAAACAAATCTGACAAATTTGACAAAGGGTTGGTGAAATTGTTTCAACCCAAGCTCTTATTCCTTGGTGTTAACCACCAACTATCCTTGGAGACCTTTCAGAATAGAGAAGAAGATAGCGGAAGCAATAGAGGTAGGACTAGGTGTTGGTGCATCGATGGCACAAGTGGCGAAGACGACGGCCGGCGACATTGGCTGGTGACAGTGGTCGGCGACGGTGGCCGAAGACAGAAACCAGGGATTACCCATTGAAGTATAAAGAAGCAGGTTGAAAAAGAGACTTTTAGGAGGTCGTCAGTGGTGGCGGCCACTGGCGACAACAAAGACAGAGTAGAAAAGGATCAGAAAACCTGCTCTGATACCAAGTTTAATATAGTAAAAACTCTATTGTATTGAATATACACATAGGGTCCTCTATTTATAATAGAAGAAATATGGGCTAAGCTCAAAATACAAATAAGAAATATAAACAAACTAACTAAAGATAAGAGATAAATATAAACTAAATATAATATCTCTAACAAGCTAGAATTTTCCCTCTCTCTGCCCACACTAAATAATATAAAAAGCTTATATGACAGCTGTCATTCTTTTAACAAAAATGGAACAATCTAAAAACAATGTATTAATGTTTTGACATAGGCATTACACACTTTATATTAAAACATGAAAAGGTTGAATAGATGTGGGTTAAGGCAACATGTACCAACTAGGACAGCTAACAGCTGTCACATTCTGAGTGGTAAAACGAATTTGAAGATCATACTACCAAAATGGACGAGGAAATTATATAAGGGAGAATGGGGAAGAAGGGAAAGAGAGGCGGGAGAGGATTTTGGAAAAGAGTTAGAGTAGTTTTCTTCAGTATGTGTGCTATTAGAGGGTTTTCTCGGTATAAAGGAGAAAATTCTCTCCTGGTATATAATGAAGAAATAATAATATTTGAAATAAATTAAAGTCAAAGCCATAGAAAAATATGCTTCATGTACTTTCAAAAATTGTCACTGAATCAAGCTAAGATGACAACCTCCATGTGTTCAGACAAATGTACTATTATATGATTCCAGATTTTGAGGCCGAAACCAAATAAGGAATATGTAGATTAAAACATTGCAACCAATATACTATTATGGTAAATAATGTCACACAATACAGTTCATACATTTCTTTTGGGTTCCTGCTCAGGTAAGGGAAGAGGAGTACCTTTAACATTTCCATCTCTTCCTTTGTTGGACAGAACTTGATGAGATTCTCAACCTGATCAATATCAAGAACCAAAGAATCCAATGCCAGTACAGCTTTCTGAAATAAAAAACAAAACCCACAAAAATGATAACTACTGAGAGAAAACAAGGAAAAATAATGTCATCTAAAACCAACCTCATCACTGACGGAAGTGTTAGTGAATTAAAATTTAGATTAGAAAAACACAATTATGATAAATGTTCTCATTATGTAAGTTTCTATCAAACAAAATAAGAAGAGAAAGCGCTAAAAGTCCACCTGCTCAATACAATAATGAACTAAAATGATTATTAACCTCACTTGATAAATTTCAAACTCTAAATCAATTTAACTCTGACAATTTCAAGTCTGAACAATTCAACAGTAAAACATGACATTGTCAACAACGAAAAAATCTCCTTCACAGATGACTTTTGTCTAAAATCTACAATGTAACTAACAAAAGTAGACAAGGATAAAATAAAACATAATCTTTACTAGGTGCACGTTTAGGAAAGTCTTTCCAGAGAAAATAATCTCTATTTTTCTAAAATGATCTTAAGGAAAGATGGCCAAGAAAAAAGTATTTTTGACCTCAAAATAAACTAATTCAGACTCACATAAACAAGAATGCATGGGTTTATAAAAATGAAGTTACAAAAATACTTTAAAAAAAAAAAGAATTAACCCTAAAGAATGTTTTTTCAATTACATCGGTATCTACTTAATACAATAAGTATGTGTGTCCAAGAAAGGTTTAGGACTAAATCTAGACTTTCATATGGAGCAGCAGAGAGAAACATCCGAAACTTATAATTATAAGTAATTTCACTGAATAAAAAAGAGCAAGGAAAACTTACAAGCATATCTGGCAAAGGAATTTTGATTTTAGAGAGCATTATTTCACAATTATATGCTCTTCGCAAGTCAACCTGACAATCAAGGGAAAAGGAGTTTGGGTATATTAGTTATACATTTCTTTTACTAAATAAATACAACTAACCAGAAAAAAAAAATTATAAATAAAAAATGCTTCAGTATCTGTCTTAAGTTTGTCAGCAAATATGTCTGTCAAATGTAACTAATATAGTCACTTATATATATATAGACACACACACACACAGCTCCTAGGTGGAATAGACACATAGAGAGATTATATTGTCTGCTCATAACATATTCTAACAATATCATATTGTAAAGATCAAGCAAACTGCAGTATTGAACAATTGTTTCATCAGATAACTGTCCATCAATTCAATCCAATAGAAAACTTCTTTGGCAATAATTTTTTGTGATGTTTTCTTTTATTCAACAAGCAATTAGCAAGAGCAGAAATAATCTGCCATAGATAAACATTTTGATTTTTGTTGCCCCTTTTAATGGCAAATTTAAAACCAGAGTAATTCCTAATTACCGTGATAGGATCTTCTAATCAAGCATATAAACTCCAAAGCATTAGTTGATAAAACAATTTATGCCAAAAAGGAGATGCTTACCAGTTGTACTTTCTCTGGCTTGTTAATATTAGGACCACGCCGAACTCCACCTCTAGTACTGCTCCCATCAGAAGTAGATGCTGCTGAAAACAGGGTCTCAAGTTCTGATATATCTATCTCAGGGGCCCTAACAAACATTTCATTATTTAAAATCAGAAATGCTAAATAGGCATTGCATCCCCCCCACCCCCCCTAAGGAGATTAGGTAAATTAACAAAATTACCCACAACAGCAATGCATAATGTGATCCCACAAGAAGCTTTAAAAAATGACAGCTTCCAGTAATTATAGAAGTATCATTATAATGAAAATCATGTTTGATATCCATATCAAAATTCTGTGATCAGTACCTTGTTCCACTATCCTGTTTCTGTGAATCAGCCCATAGACTTCCCTTGGCTGCTCGAGCGACTTTCACCCAGTGTAGGGGTTTTAGCAAAGTTTTCTTCGGAGCATTAGCAGTAACACCAGTACCACGACCTCTACCAACATTTGTTGTTGAGGCTTTGCCAGGAGGTGGTGCCACACTAGTGGCTGTAACTGCAGGTGGCATTGGAGATGCACCACGACCAGGTGGAGGAGGAGGAGGAGCACCTGGGGGCCTTGGTGCCAATGGTGGTGGTGGTGGTGGAGCTGAACCTGTTTGTACACTTGGTGGAGGAGGTGGTGGTGGAGCTGAACCTGTGCGTATAGGACCTGGAGGAGGAGGTGGTGGAGGGGCTGAACCTGTTCGTACAGGACCTGGAGGAGGTGGAGGTGCTGGTGGACCTACACCTGTTCGTGCAGGACCTGGAGGAGGAGGTGGTGGTGGTGGAGTTGAACCTGTTCGTATTGGACCTGGAGGAGGAGGAGGAGGAGGTGGTGGGGCTGAACTTGTTTGTACAGGACCTGGAGGAGGAGGAGGAGGAGGAGGTGGTGGGGCTGAACCTCTTTGTACAGCACCTGGAGGAGGTGGAGGTGGTGGTGGAGCTGAACCTGTTCGTACAGGACCTGGAGGAGGTGGAGGTGGAGGTGGAGGTGGAGCTGAACTTGTTTGTAGTGCATGACCTGGAGGAGGAGGAGGAGGTGGAGGTGGAGGTGTAGCTGAACCAGTTCGTCCAGGACCTCGAGGAGGTGGAGGTGATGGTGGAATAGAACCTGTTTGTACAATACCTGGAGATGGTGGGGGTAAAGAACCTAATTGTGTAGTACCTGAAGGAGGTGGAGGTGGAGGTGGAGGTGGAACTGAACTTGTTTGTGTAGGACCTGGAGGTGGTGGTGGTGGTGGTGGAGCTGAACCTGTTTGTACATATCCTAAAGAAGGTGGAGGTGGAGGTGGTGGTGGGGCTGAACCTGTTCGCATAGGATTTAAAAGAGGAGGAGGAGGAGATGGTGGTGGAGGTGAAGGGGCCAAATCTGTTCGCAAAGGACCTGGAGGTGGAGGCGGAGGTGGTGGGACTGAATTTGTTCTCACAGTACCTGGGGGTGGTGGTGGTGGAGGAGGTGGTGGGACTAAAGTTGTTTGTACAGGTCCAAGTGCAAGTGGGGGAGGAGGAGGTGGTGGAGGGGCTGAACTTGTTTGTACAGATCCTAGATGAGATGGAGGTAAACCAGGAGTGCTATCGGCATCCCCACCTATAGGAGGGAGAGGGGGTGGAAGAGGAGGTGAAGGCAATGCAGAAGCATTGTCCAGATCCTGAACTAATTGATGCGCAGGTGGGGGAGGATGGGGAGGAGCTAAACTTGGCTGTATAGGTATTGATGATTGAGGTGGAAGTGTCGGTAGAGGTTGAATAGCGGGAAAATGTGAAGGTGAAGGTGGAGACAAACAAGGAGAAGATTCCTTAGTTAGAGCATGGTGAGGCAATGAAACATCATCTGTTAGTGACTGATCAGGTGTTCCTGAAGTTAGATTTACATAATCTCCACCGTTGTTTTCAAAAGTTAAATGGACCAAATCAGGTGTGTCAGATGTAAATAATTTTGAAGGATCAGCATAAGACCTGGGAATAACATCAAAGGCCTCGTCTGAACTATCAGCAGTGCTGGACTCATTATTTTCTTCTTCAGAGTCAGCAGGAGATGAATACCAACTTCCTCTACCCTGAAACCTTGAAAACTCTTTGGCGTCGTTTAAGACTGTAAGCTGCTTAAGAAGCCATACAGCAGCAGAATCACCACTGTCAATCCATTCTGCACCACTGAAAAGTTCTTGAACCCTTGAAAATGCCTCAATGGGTAATCCACCTTTCACCTCACCATCTAAAATACTTGTAGGAGCCCTTTGAGGACTTATGTTTTCAACCTCCCCAAACAATACCTAAATTTCAAGGTTTTTCAAGATCAGATTAAAACCAATAACCTAAAATTGCAGAACAATCACACCATTACAACAAACAATCTAAGTCTTAACTTTTCACAATACAGTACATTTTAACACATACTCACCTCAGCCCGGAAGCCCTTTGGATACCGCTCCTTCGAATCCCACAGAATGTCCAAGTTCTCAGCATTCAGCATCAAAATGTTTGACCGAATGAATGCTGTATTGAACATCACTCGAAACATCATCACCTCCCTCTCCGGATCCAAATCCAAATGCACACACTCCAACACCACATCCCCTTGCACTAAGCATTGAATATCAATCTTAATCACATCACAGTCTGCCTGAGATAAAAACACAACACATTCATTCCAGCATCAACTATCCTCACAAACAAACACAACAACCAAAAACAAACAACAAAACTTGCATACTTTCCCTTAATCCATACTTTGCCTCATTAATCTATGTCAACCTTTGATGCAAACCTTTCTTACACAAATTACCAAAGTAAAACTCAATTCCAGTTATAGACAAACAAAACAACCAAAAGAACGGTATACATGTTCTGCTACGCGAAAACTCGACCAACCACACACCCATATACCAATTTTGTCCCACAGAAAACTCAACCATTCACACACACACACACAACCTGTCTGTAGTGCCTCAAAGTCTTCTTCTTCTTATGCATATTATAAATCATCCGCGTGGAAAGCCCGCCTTTACTAAGCAAATTCCTCCCAAAAATCCTAAACAACGGCCTGCACCCATTCCCCCCATCAAAACCAGGAACCCCTCTGAGTATCACACAGTCCAGAGACAGCGCCCTCTCCGGCGGCGGCCACTCCGCACCAATGTTCCTCCGAGCCACATACTGCACATAACGCAGCTGCGACGGCATCGGGTTGAGCGCCGACAGCAGCTGCAGCAGCCCCTTCGGCGCCTCCCTGTGAACCATCTCCAGAATCTTCCGCTCCCCACTCTGCGCCTTCCGGAAAACGAGGAAAGCAGCAAGGAGAAAGGCGAGGAGGGGCCAGCCGCCGCGCTCACAGTGGAACAAGATCACGGCGGCGGGGTCGGCGAGGCAGGTGTCACAGAGGCGGAGGAAGTGGTGGAGGAGGGAGAGAGGAAGGAGGGGGCAGCCCTCGTACTGCTTCGGATAGTCGATGACGGTTGCGTCGAGTTCGCAAAGTAGGCGCGAGAAGCGGCTGCGTGAGTCACCGTCGCGGAAGTTGAGTGCGAGGAAGGAAGATTCCGGGAAGTCTTCGTGGAGGTCGGAGAGAATTTGGCGGAGGTAGAGCTGGTACATTCCCTCTGGGAGGGCTTCGGTGGAGAAGCAGGAATCGAATACTGAAAAGGAAATGGAAAATGGAAAATTTCAGAAAACGAAAATGAAAATCGAAACGAACTGAAAATTAGAAATTTACCATAGACTCTGTCTGCAAATTCGAGTAAGCCATCAGGGGGACGCTTGTAGAAGAATCGGCTTAGTAGAGACATAGTTTAGCATGGAAGGAAGAACAATGCTTTTGCAATGGGAGAGAAAAAAGAGAGACCTTTGATTTTGAAATTTGAAATGAGATTGTAATCTGTAATTAAACACAGAAAAAGACTGATTTTTTAGTACTGTTTGGTAAGAGAAAAGAAATGGGGTTTAATTGAAATTATTTTATTGAAGAAAATGAAAGAAGAAGACAGTTAAATTTATTAAGTTGTTTTTCGTCCTCACAGAAAAGAAACAGACTTTCGCAAAAAAAAACATCCTATTACATGTAAAATCAAATCAAAACTGCGACATCTTGTTTATGTTTGTTAATCCAATTGCGTTTAAAACCAATCCAGTAACTCACACCTTCCACCACCTACCTTAACTTAACTCCTAAGTATATAGATAGATAAAAAAATTAAAGTTAAATAATCATTTAATTTATTAATATTTTTTAAATTTATACCAAACTACTAGGAAGTTAAAAATTGGTTTGTAAATTATCATAGTTATAAGGCTAGATTTCAACCTATAACGGTGCCCAACAAGACGAGACAAATTTCTTTTATAAAAATACAAGTTATTATTGTGGTACGACTGTATTCGTTAAGAAATACTACGTCCCACGTAATCTACTATTCTTTTTCACAAATAATACTTTTATAACTTATCAATTACTTCGAGATTCAAATTTAAGAATAATATGAATACATCACTTATGTCTGGTTTACTCGAATAAATTTAAAGAAAAGTAATTGAATGGATTTAAAAAAATTAAAAATAATTTTTTTATTATTTATTTGAAGTGAATTTAGAAATAAATTATGTTATGAATTTGAAAATAATTTCTTTTATTATAAGTTATCAATTACTTCAATATTCAACTTTAATAATAATAATATGAATACATCATTTGGATACTATTATCCAATATTTTAAAATATTTTATTCATTATTTATCAATAAAACATCTAATTTATGAAATAATATTATTTTAATAATAATAATAATAATAGGTTAAATCACTTCTGCAATCATAATTTATATTGGGTTTTTCAATTACATGCATATATCTATGTTTCTAAAAATTGACCATTTTCTTTACACCACCTTCCATGCTTCCAAAGATTGTTCTCTTCTCATTGGTGAACAAAAGAGAAAGTGGTGTAAAGGAAGGTGGTGTATTCGGAGAGGAAAGAATTATGGAAGAGGATGGTAAGTTTTCAGCAAGAAGAGAGAGAGAAAAATATATGTTAAGAAACCGAAGAGAAAGGAGAAACAGAGGAGAGAGAAGAAAAAACTTAAAGAATGGGATGCGCAAAAGTTGAGGAGAGAAGAAAAAATTCAGAGTTTTTTTGCCACATTAGTTCGGACTTAACTTCATTACTACCCATTTAACGGAAGGGAACTAAATTTGATACAATTTTTATAACTTTGAAATTTAATGTATACACTTTTAAAATCGGGTACTAAACTGAAAAAACCCACTTAATTTAGGAATGAAATAAGCAATTAAGCCTTTAAAATATTGATCCAATTGACAATCTATAGACATTGCATTACAACAGCCCCAAAAACATCAGCTTTGGCATATTCAATGCTAAAAATATCTGGTAATAATACTTCAATGATCAACACGTCTGAAGAACGACTCGTCTGAAAAGGGCACTAAAGAAGACATACTTGATGATGCGCGAAGTGTTGAGGAAGAAGCATGAATGGAAGTCCATGAAACTGTTGAAGAGGAAGCCATACGCCAGTAATGCAGCGGTCTGACAACTGAAATAGAAGGTACTGACGCTTTTGCTCTTGTAGACGCTGAAAGAATCAAAAATCGGAGAACTCATCTGTAAAAAATAAATTTTTCGAGTATTTATTTACTGATTTTCTAACTAAATAGAAGCACGGAATGTTTAAGAAAAAAATATATGCCAAAAAAAATACCATCTTTTTATAAATCTGGAATGTTTAAGAAACTCCCAATTTCATTATTAGAAGGGTTAAATATGTTTTTCGTCTCTTAAATATCACATGATTTTAATTTTAGTTTCTACTCGAACTTTGATGGTTTTCAGTCCTCATAGTTTTGAAACTCTTACTATTAGTCCTTAAAATTGGACGGTGTTAACTTTTGTTAGATGTGGCACACAGTGAGGCCACGTTTTATGCCAGCTTCTCTCTTCAATCTCTGCCACGTTGGTTTCTTTTTATTTATGAGATTAAGTGATTCCCACGTGTTGGTGATTGAAATCAGATTAGTAATTAGGGTTCTTAATTGGGCAAAGTTTTTTTTTTCAATTGGGGAAAAGTAGTTTTACTCAAAGCATTGTACTCGAAGCATTCTATCAAGGTGGTCGTTTTGGTGGTCCTTGCGGTACTCGTGAAAGAAACGGTGGGTGTGAAAGACAAGCGTAAGCAATCAAGGTAAGCTATTGTTTTTCTTTTTCAGTTATGGTTGTTCCAATTTGGGGTAAAGTGTTGATGTCTGAATTTAGGTCTAGAAATGGTTTTTGACATTTGTTTGTATCACATGGGGAAGTTTGTTACTAATAAGGGGCTACAGTATATTGGAGGAGAGATACACGTGATCAAAGGACTTGATCTGGATCGTTGGTCGTATTTTAAAGCAGTTAGAGTAGTTAAAGAATTTAAATATGATGCAAACTTCAAACTATGGTGGAAGGGGTCGAAACAAAGGCTAATAATGAATAATCTGAGATTATTGAGTGATGACAGAGAACCACTATACTTGGCTAACTATGTAGAGGAGAATAAGGAAGAGGTAGAAATATATGTTCAACATGTTCATAGTGAGGCAATGGAAGTTCACTTTCTTACTTGTGGTGAAGTGGAAAATGAGGGAAACATAGAGGACATGGAGGAAGTGATTTCCAAAGTGGGTGACGAAGAGGTTAATTTACATGAGGAAGAAGTGGTTGAGATTGTAGAAGAGGGTGGAATGGGTCTGGAAGAGGGTGAATGTGTTGAGCAACAAGGTTCACATGTTAATGTGGCTGTAGAGGTTGAAATGGGTGAGGAAGAGTGTGATGTTGGTGAGGAACAGGAAGAGGTTGAAATGGGAAAGGAAAGGGAAGAGTGTGATGGTGGTGATGAACAAGAAGAGGTTGAAATGGGTGAGGAAGAGGAACAGTGTGATGGTGGTGTTGAACATGATTATCTTCATGAAGAAGAGGAAGGGGAATGTGGTTGAGGGGGAAGTAGAAGCTTCAGCTGAAGAATGTCTGGAAGACAGTGAAGAAGACAGAATGGCTAATGATGATGATGGGTTTGGTGTTGAGAATGATAGGGTGGACCAAGTTTGTAGAAACATTAATCCAATTTTGGATAGGTGGAATACAATTAAAAAGAAGAAGAAACGTGTGACTAGAAGAGGCAATGTTAGGGAAGGTTCATTTATAATGAATGAAGAAGTTGGAGATCATGACATCAATGAAGAATACAATAGTGATGAATTGAATTCAAATGTAGATAGTGATGAGGATGTGAGGTTGAAAAAGGGCAACTTTAAAAAGTATAGACAAGATGATATGAAAAAGAACTTTATATTCAAATTGGGGATGAAGTTCTTTTCATTAAAGGAGTTTAAAAATGCACTAATGGAGCATAATGTATTAAATGGAAAAGGGGTTAAGTTTGTGAAGAATGATCTGAACAGAGTAAGGGCAGTTTGTAAAAACAAATGTGGTTTTCTTATTATGGCTAACAAGGTAGGAGGCAAACAAACATTTTGAGGCAAAAACCTTGGTTGGACGACAAAGATGTGGAAGGGTTTTTGGAAACAAAAGTGCAAATGTAAACTGGATTGCACAAGTCTTAGTAGACAGGTTTGTAAATGTGGCTAACGTGACAGTCAACCAAATCATTGATGACATTAAGAAGTCATTCAGTGTTGGAATAACTTCTGCTTGGAAAGCTAGAATGAATCTGGTCATAATGTAAGAACATGTAAAAGGGGAAAGAAAAAGGTACAAAATCAATCTTTTACAACTTCACTTATTTACACATTCATAATTATTTACACTATGATAATTGCAATGTCGCTTACTTCAATTTACATAATTCATGGGACACTTCAAGTGTTGGAGGATCTGGCAGCACAAGGGCAACTTCCACTACAAGAGGTTCTCAAGCATAACTAGCTTCATCAACGTCACAAGGTGAAGGAACATCAAAAAGGGGGACTTCTCAACTAGGACGACCTCAAACAACATCACAACCTGGAACAAGTGGCAGTGGAGCAGGACCTGCATCAATTCACCAAGGTGGAAAAAGAACATCCTCACAACTACTGGCTGCATAACATCTAGGGTCCCAAGATAGTACCAATTGAAGATTTACTGTGGCCAAATGTTTATTTTAATGTATTTTGTAAGTCACGGTCACCCACTTAATGAACAATATTAGTGGGTATAGTGGTTGTTTTTGACATCTACCATCATATGTAATTCTAAGGGACCACTTAACTTACTTTAGTACTACTATTACAATATTTTTTGTCAGTGGTAAGGGACCACTTAACTTATCTTATTTAATAGTATGAAACCACTTCATATCGTATCCTGCTTCTTGTTGTATTCTAACTTTGCATTATGCCAAGTTAACTTTATTTATTCCAACTTTGGTGTCATGTATCTGTGTTTTTATTGCCTATTGTCAAGTACGATTCCAATGTCATGGAGTGCTTGAAATATAAGCAGGGGTCATGTATCAATAGGGACGTCACAAGGTGCTTGAAATACATGTGTTTAAATATTTGAATCACTATGAAAATCAGCAGGAAATGGCTGCTTAGTCAAGCATGATACTCTGCTTAGTCAATTTTAGCAGGCAATCATAATTTGGATAATTTAGTCAAGTAAAACTTGGAAACAAACTCAAGTACCTCATTTTATTCAACCATAATTCTTAATTACAAAAGAAAATTGTTAACGCCCATGACAAAACAAACAACAACATCATTTTCCCAAGTTTCTTCTCTTGTTCTAATTTCCTTTTCAGCTTGTCGTTCTTCTTCCTTAGATCCAGTACAAGTTTTTCATTTTCCAAACACATTTCAAGTTCTTCATGTTTTTTTTCAAAGCTTCCTTCAATTTCAGAAACTCCTTCATCATGCCATTCAAAGTAATTACAACTTGAATTACTCTGCAATCAAAATAACACACGATTAATACAAAATTCAGCACATAAACTGAAAGATTTAATCACTTCCTGTCCAATTTCTACATCTATAAAACAGTCTTCCTTTGTTCGTCACAATAGTTGCCTTCAAAAGTAACAATGTTTCACCACAACCACACAATTTAGATGGTAACCATGAAGATGATCCACAACTTTGCGACTTTCTCGAACCAATTGACCTTTACATCCAATCATTTCCTCCACTGTCACCTTTCATTTCACTACAACAAAGAAATCCCTTCATCAGCTTTCGTGTCCACCCAATCCTATATCCTCAATCCTTATATTCACACGAAGAATAGAAAAACAAAACATATCAATTTACCTCCTCAAGAAGACGAACTCCAACCTTTAGATGTACCTCCCCAACTTTCTTTGCCCCCAACTACATTGGCGAAGAAGAACCCAACTTCTTAAAATGCACACACTTAACATACTCAATCTCATTTCAAAACTTAAACAATCAATATGACAGCAAGTGAAGAGGGAAGCTGGTATAGGACGTGGCCTCCCATTTGCCACATCTAACAAAAGTTAACGTCCTATGTTAAAGACCAATAGTAAGAGTTTCAAAATTATGAGAACTAAAAGTCGTCAAAGTTTCGAGTAGAGACTAAAACCAAAATCGTGTAATACTTAATAAACGAAAAACATATTTAATCCTTATTAAAAAATTACAACCAATATGTAAATTTTTAAGCTCACTTCTTAATATAACTTAATCACAAAACAATCTCGTCCCAATATAATGCCATTAATTATACATACATTAAATTAGAAATTTTATTCTTTCAAAAGTCTAACCCTCAACAACCCAATTATTTATTTGCACAGAAGAATTTAGTTTCATATGTTGGGTTAAGAACTAACTAAGAAATCTAGTACATAAGTTTTGAACTTTAATCGTTCAAATGATTTAATTTACAAAAAATTAAAGTAACAAATAAAAACTCATGGTTCAAAGTTTTAAAAAAAATAGTAATTGAGGCAATTACAAAATTAAAGAATCGGATTCAATCAAAGGATGATTAAAAGATTAATTATAAAAAAACTTAAAAGTACACTACTAAAGTATTTTCTTTACTAATAGTAAACATGTCGTCCATAACTGCTGCTATTCTGCTTTTATTTTGTTCTTTTAACATCTAAAATCATCCTTTAAGTGGCCTCAACCTACATTGTTACACGCTGAAAATTTAACAAGCTACATGGTTGATACATCATCCTTGTTTCCACACAACTTTCAACCCTCTTTGGATATCGTTAAAAAAAATACTGGAGGCATTTTGGTATATCCTTATAAATCAGAATTTACACTATATTTAGAAAATGATTTAACGCTAGCAAAACCTCCAGACTAATGATCTGAGTTTGACATGGTTTAGGAATCTCTAGTTTCAATGCCAGCTTCTGCTGAAGTGAGGCTATCATCATTCTCATTCAACAAATAATCACAATATTCCAAAAGCATATCTGCAAGGGGAGGAATTCCAGGATTTCTCCCGTCGTTGTATTTGTGTGCATTAAAAGTAATCTGCCAAACATCATGCCTGAAATCTTCTCGGCTCTTGTACTCCATATTCCGTACTCTCTCCCTGATTCTGGAAAGATCCATAGGCGTATCTATAATGTCCAGGTAGTCAGGAGCCTCTTTCTTCGACACTGGTTTCACGAAAAGATACGATAGCTCGTACCTATCTTTAACCATCGTTTCCACAATGCCCTCCAAGATATTTGCCAAACCAACCTTTAGACAGAAATTGAATTAAACATACAAGTCAAGCCATGTGAAACAAACTAACATCGCTACAAAAGCATAGTAACAAAGATTGCCACCGCAGACATACCGAGTACTTCAGAACTATTTGTTACCAGAATCATATAACAGTTTTACTTAAATCTTAAACACAAATGACATTCTTCCTTCTGGGCACATTTTATTCACAAATGACAATCTATTATTAATTTGCTTTCTACTTAATACGTATGAAGATGCAATACATGAAAATAAAATATCCACTAAATAAAAGAAGTAACAAACATAGAAATGTACCTCTCCCCCTCCCCCTCTTCGGCGTTTTGTTGGCGGCATATAATCTGCACTAAGCTTTCCTAACTCAGCAACAGATCTCCTTTTTCCACTCCTGTCTCTTTCAGGCATTCTCTTATCATGTCTTCTTGCTCTGGGATCATCTAAATACTCATCTCTTAAATCAGGCTTTTTCTTCTTCTTTTTCTTCTTAGCCTTTTGCCGTTCTTCTTCCTCCCTCTCTCTTCTGATATCTTCTTCAAATCTTTTTATCTCATCTAACCTTTCTTGCTCTTTGAGCATCCTCATTTCTTCTTTGTGATGCCTCCTTGCTCTGTCTTCTTCTCTAAGTCTTGCATCATTTCTTCGTTTCTCTTGCTCTTCCCACCATCTTCTGTCCTCTTTAGTGTTCCATTTTGGAAAAGCTCCAGTTCCATACACGGTCTCCTGTTTATGTTTCTCAAAATTTGACAATTCAACAATTCTTTTTGTCTTTCTGTGTTGAAGTCCAGTGTTTCCACCAGGACTATCCAGTTCTAAATCAATAACCTCCTTCGTACGTCTTATAACAATCTTTTTGTGACTTTGCTCCTCTGTTGGTGGTCGTATTTTAATTGGTAACTTCTGATAATCAACCTGACCTCTGCCTGCATCAGTAGGAGGCCCTCTACCTGAATCAGCAGGAAGCCCTCTACTTGATTCAGTAGGAGGCCTTATAACAACAGCATGCTTACGAGATTCAGCCTGTGTATCATCTGGTTTCACTTTTTTGGGAATAATTATCTTATTAACCTTAGCAGACTTTGCAGTTTCTGAATCCGAAGTGACTGGCTTGTCAGAGTTCTGCAGGGTCTCTGTTACAGGTTTATCAGAAGATTTCTCTGTGGAGCCACATTTGAATTTCAGTGGAATTTTTGCCGAATTGTCAACAGGAGTAATCTTTGAGTTGCTTTTCGAACTTGACTTTTTGGAGGCGGTTTTAGGCTGGGAGTGACTGGAGGGGTCCACAGATATGGGTTTCCCAGATGATTTTTCCATATCTGCAGATTCAAGTTGAGTTTCAAGATCTTCACCATATTTTGGACAGTTCTTGTTTGTTCGCATATGCCCAGGCTGGTCATAAACGAAATAATTATAACACAATATTGAACAGTGGAGAGTAAAACTTTAACATGATCAAGGATTTTTAATTGCTAGATTTTATTAAGGTAGAAAATACAGAACTACATTGGTTTCCTGATCACACTCTGTTTTCAAAATACACTTGCCTAGTTACAGTTTATCCTCACAGCCACAAAAAAAAGTGAATTTAAAAAATACCTTTAATTAAAAGCATCGAACATAAAGCAACATGTAATAAACTAATTTTAAAGTTTGAGTAAAGAGACTGTAAACCAAACCATGAAGCATCCACTCATATACAAAGGAGGCTGCCATTACACACACACACACACATTCAACGTGACAAAAATCTAAATTGAGAATTAAGACTTATATATTTCATATTCGATAAACAAGTTTACAGTTTTCATATAAGGATGACTCTCCCAGATGGAATACTAAGAAACATATATAGACAACTCAAGATACACACACCTGACCACATGCTCCACAAACAAAAGTTTCCCTTGATGGTTTTTTCTCCTTAAACACCTGGTTCTGCATACATAAATCAGAGATAATTTCAGGCAGCAGAGTAAAATTTGAAAATATTATTACAATATAGATGATAGAATGCAATATAATCTCCCTGGAACAATCCAAACAAAAAACTCAGACAACCACATACAGAGTTCAACAAGCTTTTAGCACATCTTTAAAACACAATAATGTATTGCAATCTGAACAAGTATCAAGAAGACTAGTTCCATGTATTTACTTCCATTCTAGCAATTATTGATAAATGTTTCGAATAGTTGCAAACAAGGACAGTCCTAAGTTATCAATAATGCAATGGAAAGAAATGCAATTACTATGATGTACACTTTGGATTTGACCTTAATGGTTAAGCTCCCTTTCTCAGCTGGCCTAAGGTTGATCCAAGGTTATTAAAATCAAGAGAAGAAAAGATATTTATGACAAATTTAAATTTTAAATGAATATACATGCAGCAATCACACTCAAATTAGGGTTACAATTCAAAATACGAGAAGAATATTTTTACAACATAAACAACTAAAAGACTAAGAAAAAATCTACAAAAAACAGTCAAAACTTTGTTACAGCCATGAAAATACCTGTTGCTTTTTACATAAACTCAACCACTAGAAATGGTTTTTTGAGGAAGAAAAAGGAGAGTGATGAAACAGATTAAATTTGATCACTTACCTTAATTCCTTCTCCCATATTCAATTTGATTTTTTTATTGGGAAGAGAAATAGGTGCAATATCATTCTTCTTGGCTTTATTGACCTTCAGTGATTTGCTTTTTTTAGCACCAAAATTTTCCTCCTGCCAAAAGTATGAAATAAAATTAGGACTCATTTATAGAAAATTAAGTCTTCACATAATATTCATATAAATTGTGAAATAACAGTTTAAACAAAGATGCAAACGACAGGACAATGTAAATAAACTAATTATTATCCTACCTCCCTAAGATCTGTAATCGTGTCCTCTTTCAAGGGAATATTTCCATCTAATTGTAAACTATTTGTTATTTGTTTAACTTGTTCAGCATTGTCGAAGGCAAATTTTGATTGCATCTTTGATACCAATCTTGTTTCTTCCCCAGTTACTTTAGTTTTCTTCTTTTTCTTCCTATCAGCTTCATCATCTGCATTATTATCGCCCAAAACAAAAATGGTCAAATATGACAAGTACACCTGATTTCAATTTCAAAATATTGATCCAATTAACAATCTATAGGCATTGCATTACAACAGCCCCAAAAACATCAGCTTTGGCACATTCAATGCTAAAAATATCTGGTAATAATACTTCAATGATCAACACATTGTCATACCATCCATCAGCAACCTGCATAACTCAGCAGCCTCAGCGGCTTCATCTTCTATTTCCTCCTCTGCCTGAGCCAAAGTTGAGCGTCTTCTCATTTTAAGACCCTTAACACCGTCTCCCTTGTCACGTTTTAAGTCATTTGTACCTTCTTCTCCCTCTTCAAACTCCTCAGCATCAAGTAAATTTTCCAGGTCTCCAGCAAAAGAATCCAGATCACTATTACCTTCCGAATCACTCTCGTTCTCATCAGCATTTACAGCTGACAGACTCTGAACTTGTCGATCCCAAATCTCCTGGCATTTTTCTCTAGTCTGCTGCTGTAACTGAAGAAAGGACATTCGCTGGCCACGAGCATATTTGCTGATAGTTGTCGGGTCAACCTTAACCCCAGATGCAGCTTGCTCACTTGAAAGTTTACGTATCATAGCAATGCGATGCCACCTGGTTTGTTTAGTAATGACTTCCTCAGGAACATTGAACTTAAGAAGAACCTGGACAAGAGCAGAACATAGATTAAAAACAGGAATGGTACATAGTAAATATAAAACGCTATTCCATCATTATAATTGCATTCAAAAGTCAAGTAGACACTAATAAGGCAAAACCAGACAAATTGAGTTGTGGAAAATTAATTTGCTGCTTAAGCAACTATGGTTATGTTGGGATTTTATTAGTGTCACATGATTTTGTACAACAAATTAAACAAACTGTGATTCTCATTGCTAATGCCTAGCATATGATGAGATGGAAGAAGACCTACGCGGTGAATTAACCAGTGAAGATGCTTATTTACATATTGATTATTCTAAACCGCAGGTTTCTAGGGGGAAAAGAATTTGAAGAAAAGTCATTCTTCCTTCTAAATATTCATCCCATGGAGATTGTTACATAATAAACTGCCTAAAGATTAGCTACTTAGGAAATGTATTTTTATTTTGTCCTCATTGTTATACTCGGGTTTGAAAATGTAAATTATCACTTTTTTAGCTAGTCCTTTTCCAGTTAGATTATGGACTTGGCTTGAAAGCATCATGGATCAGCAGCTGGACACTTCAATAATTAAGACACATATCCATCCAAATAGGAATTGGAGTAAGACGCTGGCAGCAGTGATGCTATCTGCTGTCGCTCAACAGCAAAATATTAGAATAGCAAAAACCAGATCAAATTTGAGGGGCTTCAAATACAGTATCTATGCATTAAGAATAGAAAATCTGAGGGGCTTCAAATACTTACTAAGAATAGAAAAATTCACTACCGTAGACACTGCTACTGTCTTAAAATTTGTATCTGGATCATTAACCTTACAAAACCGATTTACAAGCTAAGTGTTACCCTCCACTTAAATACCTTAATGTGGTCGTATTTTTAATAAATGTAAGAACTCCAACAGATATCAAAACATTTTTCTGCAGTAACTTTCATTTTTGAGATGCAGCTTGTCTATCAGTTCAGTACATAAACAAGATTCACCATTAATATCTCCATCAATATCAGCTTCATTCATAGCACAATTGAATACAACACGAGAAAAAACATTGCTGCAACAAATTTCATTTTTGAAGTGCAGCTAGAAAAAGTTTATTACAAAACAAGATTCTCTATTAATATCAGCTTTCTTCATAACACAATTGAGTACAATATGTGAAAAAACTATCACCTACCAGAAAGAAAAGCCTTTTTAACATCAAGCTCTATAGCTTACATAAGCATATACAGTTCAGAACAGATCACCAAAATACCACGCACCTCTCGCGCAGCCTCCATGCTTAATCTACGCAGATCAGCATCTGTACCAGTAACAGTGGAACCTCCACGGTTAGCAGCTGCTTTCTTCTTCACCATTGCACTAGACACTGGTGCCTTTGGAGGTGCCCGAGCATAGCTGAAACCCATGCCTCGACCAGAAGGATCACCAACGCCAGTAATTTCCATTCGCTCAATATTTTCCTTACCCTGCTAAAAGTATCCCACCAATGTAAAATAAATAGCATATAGAAAATTAATTTTATGAATACAAGCAAATTATCCCTACACCCTGCATGTTTATAAACTCCAGTATAACATATTTTCACCTGTATTCAAATTCTATTCAATTCATATGACAGTAAACAAATGAAAGAATTGCAGTAATTATAGGAAACCTAAGGATGCAGAAAAAAAATTTCAGGACAAGTCACCCTGTGCAAATATCAAGAAGCAAAAAGACCATCTTATCAACATAACACTTACACAGTTTAAGAGGTCACCTTTATAACATACTACAGCGAACTTCTATTTTTGGGCTCAATTATTAAGTCGAAAAATATAAATTACAGGTAAGAAATTAGAAAAACAAGTTTTTGCTTTTAGAAATATAGTGGATAAGTGAAATGTTTATCTTTTTGCAAAACATAATTGTATTCTTTTATTTCTTTAGCTACCACTCAAGAAATTTTACTCATCTTTTTGAGCCAACTAAGTTCATCCACTTCAAAAATTAAGAAAAGTTTGATCCTGCCTTTAATTTTTACAGCTAAGAAATTAGAAAAACAAGTTTTTGCTTTTATAAGTGATGGGGAAATATAGGGGATAAGTGAAATGTTTATCTTTTTGCAAAACATAATTGTATTCTATTATTTCTTTAGCTACCACTCCAGAAATTTTAATCCATCTTCTTGAGTCAACTAAGTTCATCCACTTCAAAAATTAAGAAAATTTGATCCTGCCTTTAATTTTCTTCTACCACAAACCCTAAAATAGTAAATTTTCAATTCAAATAACAAAAGTCTTAACACGGCAACATTAAGCTCAGTTAAAGATCAATTCTTATATTACTTTTTAATCGAACATTTGACAACTTGTAATATACTCAAGATTTGAAATCATTTTAAGGGTTTATAAGTCATAAATTTAGTGAAATTTTGATCAAATTTAAGGAAACTCATGAGATTTGAGGATTTCATTAGACTTTATTCATTCTAGGTGAAATTTGATGTTTTAATTGGTAAGTTTTGAATTAAAAAATGTTTAAAATAATTCAAAAAATTTACCAAGTAAAAAATGGGAATTTGAGGTACTTGGTAACAGAAAATTGATAGCAGAATACCTTTTGCTTCATCTTAAACACACTCGAGTTAATGAGCTTGGAAAAAACAATTCTTGGGACCAAAATTCACTCAGTCTAAACTTAGTGTAGTCAAATCTAATTCAAAATATTCTTTGCTCAAGAATTTTCCGACCCTCTCAAAAGATTCTGTGAAAAACAATAGCATGTTTCCAAGTTTCAAATTCGTGTAGAAAATAATAAACAAATAGTGCACATGTATAGATCATTGCATTTAGTAGAAATTTTTAACACAGCCAGGATAGATGCCAATGCCAAATAAACTGTTTAACATAGATCACCTGGCTTGTACAAGCAACAAAATTGCTACTCAAGTTCCAAGGAGTAATCTGCAGTTCTCTCTCAATGTGTGATGCAGCAGCCAATGCTATTGCTTCATCAGGGAGCCGACTCATTGCAGATGAAATATTTGTAGGGTGTGTTTCAGTTATTCCTAAATGTTTTAGCCGGTAGAGGCCTGCTTGCATGCTTTCATAGGCACAAACCTAAAACAATTTAAGATAAATACAACACAAAAAGGAATCTTATTAAATGAAGCAAGATAACAGGATATATAATCAGTAAAGCAAAATGCACCCGAATTTGGAACGGAGATTGACATGCAGTTATCCCAAGCTAAGCAACATGTAGATTATAGACCACCCAATCATAAAAGCAATACAAGGTGAGAATGCATAACAATGTTGCGCATCCAATAAAATGCATTGTTACATAATGAAGCCTTATTATTTCTACAATCCAAAAGCATAGTATGAATCAGAAAGAAGTCTACAAATCATGCAATTCAAATATTAAGTTTCAGAAAACAGCCTCCAAACCTCCAGAAAAAATTTTAAATGACTTTTTTTACTATTAATAGTACATTTCAACAGAAAGACATGTCTTAAATTATAAATAAAAACAAATCGAATGTCATATGATATAACTCACAAGCTCCGGCAGAACCATTTTTCTCAATTCATCCTCAGACCACATGCGGAAATTTCTCTTTTTAACCAAAATCGACTGTCCATTTGCTCCCCTCTGCAGTAATAGATAACATTCAGGAATACAGAAAACAATAAAATAACAAATTGAGATTGTAATTCCAATAGAAAACTATTTTGCAGAAATTTTCATTTTTCTCTTTTTATTTGAAAACAATGAAAATGTTTCATTCGAGAAAATGATTACTTTTATTTTTCATTTCCTATTTTTGTAAATAACAAAAAAATTTCACCTTTTTTACTTTATTTCTTGTTTTCAAAAATCTGTACAGAAAACAATGAAAAGAATTGTTATTTTACTGTTTCTATACATATCTTTGAAAAAAAAAATGGAAATAGAACTCATTGTAATAAACCAAACAAGCCATAAAGAATTCTGTTAAGCATTCATATTGTAATAGCAAGCTTTGTGACACTATTGTACCTGTAAATTTGCATATTCCTTGATTTTCTTACGAAATGATGCTTCCGATTGGTAAGGAAACTGTGAGAGAAATTCATCAACACGGATATGAGGAGGCAAGTGCCGCTTCTCTGCTGCTTGGAATTCACGGCACATGTGTACCAACAGCCTGTTCATCATGTAAGTCTGAAGATTTTTACTTCCTGGTGAAAATACCTCCATGAGTGGCTCCTGCAAAGAGTAATTTAGAGAAACAAGTTAGCACAAATCACAAATATTGATTCGACTTTTTATTCCTTCCATTGTGATATTCTCAACAAAGCACTGGAATTCTCAGAGACGACGCAGTATCAAACAAAAACTTACAAACCTGCTGTCCAACAACATTAATTTTATCAATGCGCCTTAATGATAGCTTTCCCTTTGGTGAGCGAACCAGCAGGTAGTCAGTTAGTGGAACTTTATGAGGAAATACGGGTGCTCTATACATATTTGTCTCTAGTGATGACTGAGAGCAACCAGGTTTCAAATCTCCAAGGAACGGAGATTTATCCGCAGGATCCAGAGAAATAACGTGCCCCAAGCTACTATCTGTGTTACGTAATAAAGAGCCAGATTGGTCATCTGGTGAGCATTTTTGATAGTATGTACAAAGTCTTGCACCCATTCCAACATTGCTCAAAAGTAAAGGTCTTTCTTCACAATACCTACAAAAAGAACATATTCAATGCCGTTAGAAATATAAAACTTAAGAGAAAATGTGTGAAAGAGAGAATATATTATTGTGTTGGTCAAGGAGTACAAACTGCAATTTAAAATGTGTACATTAGTTACAAAAAACAGTTACTAACAGTTGGCATTAGTAACTTACTAGCCAACTAGCATGATACAAAAAGCTATGTTAACAACTAACTACCAACAGTGCAGTTGAAAACCGAACTGTAAAATAGACTAAAATTAGGGTTGGACAAAATTTACTAAACTGTATTATACTACAGTTATCTGCACTCTATTATACTGAAAAAAATTAAATTAATATATACTAAAAACTAATTAACCTATTCTTTAGTTCAGTTTAAAAAAACTGAACTTTACATATTTCAGTACAGTTAACTGAATTAATTGTTTGACCTGTGTGTAACACTGTTGTACGTGAATGTATACGGTGGATTTTCATTACATATGACGTTTGTCGACTGCTTTTCATCACCCACCCAACATTATTTAATTGTACTATTTTGAATTTTCTATGAATACTTATGAATGTAATTGTGGTTTATATTTTTAAATTTTTAACGTGAACCAAAAAGAAAACATTTTTTAATCCAAACTTATTTATTGAGAAATGATATGTAAAATCACTTTTCTAGGTTTTTTTTTTTTCATATGATTATAACCAAATGTAAGCTTCTGATTAACATAAAACCTCTATAAATTTCACTTTTTCTTTATATAATTTACAGTCTGCTTTTATATAGCTTAAGCAAATGGGCCTGAATTTGTAGGCATTGCATGTTTGAAATAGCTGTGTCACTGTGGAGAAGTCGCACGGCTTCATCAACACTCAACTTGTTTTATATACCTAAATCAGAAGCTGTAACATATTCTTTTGTGCAGAATGTATTGAACGCAGAATTCTTAAATATATAGTTAACTGAACTATTATAGTGTACCTGAACTACAAAATAGTTCAGTTTAGTTTTTTTGAACTGTTTTTTAGTTCAGTTTAGATTATTTGAACTATTTGATAGTTAACTATAATTATTTATAGTTAAGTACAGTTTAGTATACTTTGCCCACCCCTAACTAAAATAAATGCAATTCCTAGAATCCTAATGGGGTATCCTCAACCCTCATCCATTTAACTAGGTCCCAAGAAGAAACAAAAGTGTATCCCCATTCCAGGCAACAAATTAAAAAAAAACAACATTAAAGTCAACCGCAACATTGTTCCTAATATAATAGAGTTGAAGTCATTAGAACATGCAAAAAAAAATATAAATTGCAAGGATTTTTATTTTCAGATGAGTATTCACTAATACACAAAATTGTTAAGGCAGAAACTGAGTAGGTAGAATTTTATTATCCTAGGGATTCCCTCTCTACAACTGTGCCAAAGTTAATGAATACTTCTACCATTCTTTCCCTATTTATATAATCATATCTAATTTCTCTTACTATCTAACGCCATGATCCTAGTCTTACCTAAATTTCAATCAAGGAAGAAATATAAACATGAAATTACACAACAAACAAAGTAACAAGTTGGAGGGCTGTTTGGTAAAAAAAGATACTTCCAAAATTTAGTCAGCCAAAGTCAACAACCCAGAACTTGCAAATGGAAATGGATATATCACCAGGCAAAAGAAAAAAATTGCATTTAGCATCAGTAATATGTGAAAACAAAAATGTTTTAGGAGAATTCAAGATGCAAAGGATGTTATTAATTATTAACCAAAATGGCACTGTACCATTCTCCTTCTAGCCTTCAACACTTCTCCCACCCACCACCACCAACACACAAGAGCGAAGGGAAAAGAAGAAAAATTTAGAATAACCTAACAAATATAAAACAGACAGTGGAAAAAAACAGAACAAGATACTCGACCATGAATGAATATGCAAGAAGAAACTAAGTCACCCATTTCTACATGTCAGTGGACTCGTTGATAATATACAGATTCTCTAATGAATACACTCTGATCAATATTGCTTTGAAGAGTATAGAGCATACAAAGACATTTGCTCTCGTTCTTCTTCATTTTGTTTATTTAGGAGAATATTAGTCTCCCCATAGTTGTGCTTCTCTTTTTTCCCACTGAAAATTAATTTATCGAAGATAAGATTCTTAAAAACAAAAAATTATAAAAAAGAAAATAGATTGTTATACACGCACATACTCCTGCGAGTTTGAGGGACACATGCGCATTGCAGATTCAGGAGGCACAGACAGTACTCTGATTGCATGGTTGCTCATGAAATTGCAGGATCGTGCACCACATTGTTCCGCTTTGGTTTGAACACGCAGGCTCAAGAGTTAAAACAGCGCATTTCTAGGTTAAAAGACTAAAGGTTGACCTGAAAAAGAAACCCAAATCACATGGCCCTTTTGTTCTGCTACTATTGTCAAACAACCATCAGTCTCGTTATCAATAGCCATTGAAGCACTAATGCTGCTGCTACGAACACTAGCCTCACCATTGTGAGCTACCACAACACTCATGACCATCATGCCGATGTTGCCCTCCTCATCACTGGTTCGCACTGTGTTCTACTCTGTATTTTCCTCTTAATACTTTTCTCTGTTCTTGCAGGAGAGTAATTTTATAAATTGTTAACCCGCTTTTAGTTCTGTTATGTATTGAAGCTAACTACTTTGAGGATCCTTACGAGTTAGTTTATTGTCTATATTATTTTTAATGCATGCACCAGTCTATAAATATGATTTTTCATGTACTCATAACTCTTATGACTCAAGTTATGACCTTTGAGTCACAATTTTATATCCCCTTCAAATCTTACGATCCTCAGGTTTGACAGCTTTAAAGGGGAATGAATCAGATATTATGCAAATTCAATTAATGAAATAGACCCATAATGATTTGAAGACAAACTCTTGCAAATTGCATAAAATATAAAAGCTTGCAACTACATAGAATATATCAATATATTATAAAACATATAAGTTAATATTAATTCAGTGCTTCAAAATACATAGGATAAAAGTTTCAAGTCACTTACTCCATCAGAAAAACATGTCCGTCTTTTACAGACAGATCAGATTTTTTCTTGAATGCCCCAGGAGGACGCAAGGACTTGTTCTCCCCAGGAACCCTCTGTGCTTTTGGCCACAAATGTATCTTTGAACGAACAAGATGTAACAAGGAGTTTGGTTGAACATTTTGTTCGGCAAGTGACTTCTGATCTTCAAGCTCCCTCCCTAAATAAAATATTTTCACTGTTTCTGATGCCTTAAAATCTACAAAAAATCTCATATCAGCCATACAGAAGGGAGAAAGTACACTAAAATCTAAAACAAACTTGCAGCCTCATAATGATTTTAAATCCATAACAGAAATAAGAAATTTTATTATAGAAGGAAAAATTCACAACCTAGCTTTTTGGAAGCTTTTGCTTTAACAGTTGAGAGAGTTTCTTCAGTATCCACATGCAATTTACTTCCCTTGCCACCCAAACTCTTTATAATAATTTTCATGGGTCCTTGTGTTGGCAATTTCCCTTGTTCTTTGACAGCAACCTCATTGTCATGGGGATACCATAATGCTTTTGGCCGGTGAAAATTTGCAATATCTTTACTGCAAAAGAGTTGGTAAGACTATAATGACAGAAAATCTACAATACACATGTAGACAATAGATATTAAAACCCCATATAAATTATACAACTTGCATGCCTCACTTATACACAAATCAACAAAGGTTTTGCAAGAACTTGATAAAGAACATAAGAAATATCAGCATTGTTATAGACAACTAACAGAAACAAATGGACTGGTCAAAAGGTGACTGATTATGAGCTAATACAGAAACTGTGAGCTAGGTTCAAACTTCAAATTTAATGAGTCGTTCTCTAATAAAAGCATGGGTGTCAAGGTCTATTATTGTTTTGCAATAGCATTTCTGATGCAAAGGTCAAGATGAAAAGAATCAATCTTTCTATCCACCACAAGCTGTAACTGGTGGAAATCATCCAAAGCACTATGATAGAGATTTCTACAGCAATTTTGCTACCAGGGACGTTTGACAATAGATAAGGAGCTATGTTGATGGACATAAAATAAGTTATGCAGTAAAATTATAAGAGTGCATGTATGCACCATTTGATGGTGGAGAATGAGACAGGTTCAGTTAAGTATACAGAGTGGGATTTAGTTGCATGAAATGTTCAGAGACAAAAGAAATGAACTGCAAACTTGTATTTATATTAAGTGAATCAGCGTGTGAAATGAGATCCATTTAATTGGTATACTATGAAAAAATTATAAACAACAAACCTACAAGAAGATAATGCATCAAGTAACCAGTCTACAAATCATGGACTCTATCCATTTAAGTGTACAACAAAAGTTCACCCACACTCCGACAGATGAACAAAGATATTATTTTTTCAAAAAGATGGTGGTTTGAGAAAAACTGTGGACTGAAGTTATATTATTCAAGAATATTGCATAGAGGAAAGAACGATAGAAAACACAAAACATGTGGAGATATGATGCTCTCACCATATTGGGTATCTAGTAGCTTAATCATCAACTACCTCTAAATGTAAGATTTTACCTGAAGTTCATCTTAAAGAATATAATATTCTAAGCCAAAACATGCTACGGACAACAAAGCTACCTCCTCCAAACAAATAAATACTTACTTGCTCAACTTCAATTTCATTGTCTGCAGCTTCAACGCAGGTTGAGAGTGGAAAACTTTGACACCATGTGCCGAGCGTTTTTTGGAATTTGATTTCAATTGTTGAGAAGTTTTACGATTTGAATAATGTTTGTCATTAGACACATATCGCCATCCATATTGACTTCCATGTCCTGGTACTTCAGATGAGTCCCCACTGCTTGATTTTGAAGAACGAGTTAAAATTATAGCCCCAGCATGAAGACGAAGATGTGCACCATCCTTACTATCCAAAACTTCGAAGTGCATTTGATCATCCTGAAGATCAAAGATAAGCTTTGGTTTCACCATAGGCTGATCAAGCTCCTCCCATATTATCTCGTCTAACCAGGAACCCTCCACCATGTCTCTATTTTGTGATATAGCCTTGCTAAAACGTGTAATTTGACCACTTTGATTATGTTTAGATATCTCCCCCTCTTTTCCATCTGGAAGACTAGAACTATCCACTTCAGATCTGGATTCTAACCTTAAAAGTTGGGGATGAAAAAGACTTCTAGATATTAGATTGGTTTTAGCTTCAGAAGAATCCCTTGAGCCAAAGGCCTCCAACGAGACAGGAGAGCTGAGCAAGACATTATGATCTTTATCTTCCAGTATCTTGTGATGCTCCAGCTGAATATTCTGGATCCCACTTTCAATTTCTATTTCACTGCCACCAGAAACTCCCAACTCAGGTCCAGAAACTTCACAGCTTTCAATATTATTATTACTTGGAACAGGAGAATTGCCCCAAATGATTTCATCTTCCCAGTCTTGCTGATCAAGAGGATAAAAGTTGGTCCATATGAAAGGATGATCTTTCCAGGAAAGGTCTTCTTCAAAATCCCCTTTCATTGGTTCAGCACTATGACACGAGTCCTTCGATTGATGATCATCTTTCCTGGCCACTGAGGGCTCAGTATGAAGAAACCCAAATTTTGGAAACTCCAAGTCAACATCGTTGCTTTCTGATACATCATTATGAACTACAGAAACCTGTTTAGTCTGTGAGAGACTCTGGGAGGAACCCTTGAGGAATTCCTCTTCATCCTCTTCTACAAAATCATCAGTAAAATCCAAAGACTTGTATCTATCTGTAAACATGACAGGTAAAATGCCCATTAGAACAGAAGCCCCACATACAAACACAGCAAAAAGATAGCACTCATTTTTCCATTCAAATCTCACCATTGGCAGCCCTTAATTTCCCTCACATACTGTACAAATAGTGCAACAACAATTTTAATTTTCTAATCATCTCTCTCCTAAAAGATATAATAGACTGACACAAAAAAAGAGAATTCAGGTAAACATTTCCAATCTCCAATTACCTCTAGTAATAGGTTGCCTGTGTTCTCTCTTTTCTCCCTTTCTGAGAGGTTCATGAATGCCAAAGATTTCAGAGAAGCGTAAAATTGCCACACCATCTTCCACACATAAAATAGGCAACGGCATAGCCATAGACCTTTTCTGGACTTCAGTCCCTTCCTGTTTGTTTCATCAATTAAGAAATTAATGTCAATAGAAAGTCAAACATGATCTTTTTTAATCCAATCAACAATAATCATCATCAATGTTATAGAAAAAATATGCTAGTGCAAGCATTACTAATTGGCTGGGCTTATAGCAAGGTACTACAGCTGGTATACTTCACAGTTAATAGCAAATACACACACAAGTTGCCAACTTGTCATCAATTTGATGCATACATCACAGAGAAATCCTTTTACTCTTCCCCACCCCACTTTAGCCCTTTACAAAGCACCAAACTGAAATGCCATCCTATTTGCTGTTTTTTAAATGCATCAAATAAAATAGTATATAGACCAGTAAAACCACCCTTTCAAAACAAAGTCGAGAGTTATGTGCAACTATGCATATTTCAAGTAGCAACTCTTCAAAAACTTAAAACTGTTTGGCACAGGCTTATATCACTGCTTGTCCCACATCTCCACTACAACAACCAATTTTGCCCACTAGGCAGAGTTGAATAAAAGGAGCTAACAGCACCACAATGTCCCCAAGATTATTTTAGATTTCAATTTGCTGTCCACTTGAATTAATATTATTTTGTATTCGAAACAACTTATTATTCAACTTTACAGATTAATATCTTCATATTTCATTTTGGGGAGGGTGTGAGGGGAGGGTTTGAGGTCATAAGGGAGCTATCTTTCCCTAAAATTAATCAAAAGCAAAAGGGGACAAAACTATGAAGAATGAGGATCCTAGGGTGACATTGGCAAAGGACTGAATTCCTTAACATGTGCTCATGGGCTCAAACCACACACACACACACACATATATATATAAACGTACACAAACACACTGGATTATCATTCAGGGTCAATATAGTGTACTACATAAAGTAATGCAGTATATGCACTCATTGAGTAGGCAGCTTCAGTCAAAAAATTACTTATGTGATCTGACTTTAATTCTCTCTAGGGACAAGTTTGGCCGTATATGAGTACACCAATTTTAGTATTTCCTACTTCTAATTAAGATTGCATCCAGTCTAAACGAATTTAAAAGATATATCAGGATCAATCAGTTTTCTTAACAACAGAAAATGTTCTTCTATTTACCCAGCTTATTAATCAGAAGATCAGCCCTCCACACTATATCAACTAAGCCATTGATCAAATCTTTTTATCTATATAGTTGAATCACTTATATTCTCATCTGCAAGACTACAAGTAATCTAATAAAAAATATTCAATATACAACTTGAAGGTCAAATATGGTTCAGAGTCAAAACAGTACATACATTCCCTTTAATCATCAGAATAGTACAGAACTTAAATATAATTCATGAGAATTGTTAGAATATATGAAGAATATCCAATGATATCTAGATAATATCATAGAATATCTTATCTCTTGGGATTCATTTTCATATATTAGTTTTATGATTTATTTCCTCATGTAGCTGGAACTTCAGATTATGATTTAGTATAAGAATAAATAAAGGATAGTTGTTTATATCAAGTCAAATATCAATCAAGGTGCATTCAGTCTCTCTTATTTTGTTTTCATCCCTTCATACCCAAAACCCTATTATAATTTCAAGAAGAATAAATATCAAACCCCAAAAAGAAATATTTAAGAGGTGGCAAAATTGAAATATACCTCCTCAGGTTTTTGTACATCAGCATCCAATTCTTCACTTTGCAGTGAGTCAACATGTAATTCACGTTCAAGAGCACTCTCTTCTTTAGATGCCTCTACCAAAGTCTCTTCCTGCTCCTCTGAAAGAACAAAGCTAGCATATGTGAACTGCAAGATTCCAATATGATATGAGGTACATCTACCATTTATTAAGGGAAAACAAGCAATTTTATTTTTCTTTCCTAAAATTTCCAAGCTTTCAAATTAACATATAATATTGATGGTTCAGATGACAAATACAAAACTTGGTTGATAGTCAAAGTCTACACACAAAAAACCAGGATTGATTTCTTAAATACTTTCTAGTAAGTGGTCAAACTTACTCCTGTAAGGATCTTATTAATCATTTATTGCAAAAAATTGGACCCTATAACAACAATTAATACATTTAATAGATTACTATTACACATAACACAACCCTTTCTTATTTATAAAGGATAGATTTGATTCCATAAATCGTCTTATTCATTTCTTTCTTTAATAGGAATAAAAGAAACAATATCAATATTGATTTCTTTCTTATATGCAATACATCGTTTGACCAAAGAGATACAAACACTTAGTAAACTAAATTGTCTCATTGTGACACGTCCTAACATTGTCTTTGTAATGAGTATAGTAAGTCAATTTATAAACTCTCTTTATTAAGACCATTGAGATGCAGTTGTACAAACCCTAAATCCTAAAGGCATTATTAATGAAGATGAGGGAAATACTCAAATTGGTTGGTACTTAACATTGATTGGCAATGTCATCAAGCATAGAAGCTTCAGGTATCGTGTTCTTGTTGGAGGTAACTTAATATTGTAAAAAAGTAAGAAACAAACTGTTCTGGCAAAATCAAGAGTAGAAACAGAAAAAGCATTAGACAATTATAAGCTCATATGTCTAAAGCAACACGTCCAAGAGCTTAAATTTGAAGAAAATTCCCAAATACACCTTTTATGTTACAATCAAGCAGAATTACGCACTGCTTAAAATTTTATCTTTCAAACATATTGAGGTCAATTATCATTTCATGAGAGAAAAGTTGGAGTTTGAAAATATCGCCACTCGATTTGTCAATTGTAGTAAATAGTTGGTAGACATGTTCACCAAGGATTAATCATATTTACAGCAATATAAGCACATGACTTATATGCTCCAGCATGAGGGAGGAATGTTATAATTATAAAAACAAGACAGGGATAATTTATAATCAAGAATATCTTCAATAATCTTTTAGAAAAAGGAATACCTAGGTTATAAAATATTATTAGGAATATTTTTATATTCCTGTGTCATATTAATATTTTTATTAGAGCATATCATATCTCTTCTATTTATTGTATTGATTTCATTTTCTCAATACAAATAAAGCACCTCTGTTGTCTCAGATATACACAATTTCAACTCAATGTCTCTCCATTTCCTATAGTTTAACAATTAAGATCCAATATTGGCTAGCAATAATGTATAGAGCCAAAGTAAACTTATTACAGTGACAATTTGTAGCATAATATAACAACTAATTCTCAGAAAATCAGCTCACAAGCTAAGGAATTAATATATATAAAATTTGTTCACAAGTGTTCCTAGTCGCACTCATGCACATTCAATTTCTAAATTTCATGCATCAAACAGAATATCAAAAACTCATCCACAGCTTAGCTAGAATACTGGATGTCATTAAACAATCACTTAGTAGTGAACAAAATGCCTAAAGGAAAATATATCAATCAAACAACATATACTTCAAAACCTGTCATCAGTGAAAGTGAAAAAGAGCTATATTTAAGGTGCACGTAAAGAGAGCCACAAAAACTTTAGTGAAATAGTTGAAGCACTCTCATTCGTGATAACAGTACATGTGTTTGGATTTCAATTAGGTAATTAAGTTGAGTTGAACTCAACTAGTTTTAAAAAATAAAAAGCAACTCATCATAGTTTTTAAGCTAATTGAAGTTTGAGGTGAACTTTGTTTCTGACTGGATCCAAGAAAAAAGGTTCATATATGTTGGCACAGTGTTCAAAGAAAACTGAAAATTGAAATCCAAACACACCATAAATCTGTCTCCAGCCAACATCTGAACAAGGCTGCATAAAAATGCCATAGCTAGATTACAAGAATCAATCTTTCTAGCCCTTTTATATGGAGAAAAACCAACATAACAAGTAAATTCATGTTTTAAGTTAAAACCAGACAAAATACAACAACAACAAAGTGGTGGTGCAATTCGTGTAAAAAATTATTACCAGGTAAGGAGATATTATCAGGTTTAGAATCTTCATTCAGAAAGTCTTGCTCCTTCTCAGATTCTTCATCATAATTTTCATCATCAAATACAGAAGCTTTGGATTCCATACATACAGATGCTTCAGCAGAGAAAAATTCTTTTTTTGGCAATAAATAGTCTTCTTCATTGGCAGCCTCTGTCTCTGGACCATCATACTCTTCATCAATATCTTCATAATCAACAGCGTCTTCAGCTTTTTCATCACAGTCTAACATTAAAAGAATCCAAAGTTAGTAAACTATTTTACAGAAAAGCAGAAAAGACATGCTTATATTGCTCTTTTAAACAAGGCTTCACTGTGTCATATTCAAACTATTTTCCAGACAACAAATGTCCTCAATGTCCATTAGCTTTATCCAATGAAATTTCCAAGGATAAAGAAATGTTGGAGTAGAAGGGTCAGAAATCCTCCCAACAGAAAACAACAATAACAAAATTAACAGTACATCATGCAGAGATACTCTCAAATCCCTCTGCAAATCTGTCAAAGTAACTCAAAATAAATTGAGAAAACTGTCACACGACTATGTCTTAGGATGACAAAGGAAAATTGGTATAATGCACTATGCAGAAAAATTACTGTGGGACCCCATGGCTGAATTTCGGGTATGCCACTCAAGAAGACCTAGGGCTTGTTTAGAGAAAACTTCTCCCTAAGCAATTCTCTAAGAAAAATATAAGGAAAAATGAAATTAGTTTTTCTCTAAGAGATGAAATTAACTTACACAAGTTAAAAATCAGATTTTGGTAAAGCTAATAGGAAATAGTGAATACAAATTAGTCAATTCACAAGTTCATTTAATTTACAGAAAAACTGATTTCACTTTTTCTTCTTTTTTTCTCACCCAGGAGAGCTTGTGGAGAAGTCTCTCCAAACTGACACTCGGTTGTGCGAGAACCTCGTATGCAAGGATAACAGTTCAATTAAAACAAAAAATCATGGAAACTATCCGTAACCCAAATAATAATTCAACAGCAGGAGCTACTCACTGTAATTTTCTTGCATTTTGCTTTGAAACACAACAAACCATAAAAAGAGCTCCACTGCATAAAACCTTAACATCCTCTATAGATCAAATCCCAGAAAATCCAATGAAGTATTTCATATATCTTCATTTGGACTAACATGTACTTCCCCAAAGGAAAATCCTTTTGGAGCAAACAGAAGCCAGGAGCTCCGACCCATATTTTAAGTTCAACCAATATCTATATGTAACAATGTATGGCTGCTAATGAATGACAATTATTCACTCAAGTTAATTAATACCAGTTGCAACCCTTCCGCGAAACGTCACATGTGTTTGTTTTATAGATCTACTTCTATTGACTTGTGCCACTGGCCCCGTTAGCCCCAAGCTTCGGACATCACTACTGGTGTTTTAGTTTTACAAAAAAAAATCATGAAATATTTTCCAGAATGGAGAATTACACCAAGTGTTAACTCTAAGCCTTCAATACCATATACATGCATATATATACATACAACATGAGGAATGCTAGTGAAACATTCTTTTTAGCTCATACTCGACTATTGGTAAAATTAATTAAAAACTAGCAATGAGTTTGTGCTCTGCACAAGAGCATGAGAGGGAAAAAGTGGGCCCAAATTGTACACAGAAATGACACATGGCAGCAGCTCAACAGTTTTACAATACTATAAACTACAAAATTAGGGAAGAGTCATCAATAAGAAGTGAGAAACAAAATTTTGTGATTTTCCAACAAATTTCAATCAACAATAGAGCGTGATAGAAAGTATAGTGGCAGAATTTCTCATAAGATGTTCGGAATTTTCTTCTTTCAGAAGGAAAGACAATGAGCTGCTATATGATATTCTCTACCAAACATATGCCATGTGGGAAAGAATTTCAGTAGAAATAAAACACGGGTGAAGTGCTCTCAGTTGATGAGGGAAAAAAATGATACCAACAGAATATCAAAAACTGCATGATATAGTTTTTTCCTGGCAGACTTCACCTTGTTCAACAACGTCAGGTGGTGTTTGTGGCGATTTTCCTGACAACTGCAAATAAATTACTATCATCGTCAAAACAGAAACTGAAGGAAAGAAACACAGTAGGAAAATCTGATAATTAGACACTTCTTAAGAGCCTCCACAGAGAGTATTTTGAATTCCAAACTCAAACAGGTAATGATATTTAGATTTACTTACATCTATATCTGTCAGTGATGGACCCAACTTATCGGCTAATGCAGAAAGATGCTCCTTTGCATCCTAAAGAAGAAATAAGCTTATTTAGCACCAGCTTTAAAGCTTTTCACCAAAACAGATATGCATAAATAAACCAAGAAGCAATTGGTCATTCAACAATCGGTATAATTTAATTTTCATAACATGTATACATATCATAAATTGTGCAATTGTTTTCTAGGAAGACCAACTTTCCTAGAACCTTCAATTTATTATTCCCTGGATCATTCCTAATCTGGCATGCCCATGTCATAGAAAATAGTTAAAGGCATAAAGTAAAAACAGCAGCCTAGTACATAAATTTAATTACGAAAAATCTTATTTTTTGGATTTGTTAAAATTGATTTTGAAGTGGAATAATTTATGTCTAGGTATTTTACCTAAAATGCAAGTTTGAGATATGAAATTAAAAAGTAAAGTTGTTAACCCAAAAAAAAAAAAAGCCACTTTTTATCACTTCTAGTCAAAACCAAGGACTGGAGGCAAAATTGGTCCTATCCAACAACCACCAAACATCATTTTCACTGAAATGACGTTTCCAAAAGGCAAAGTAACTTCTGATGTTCTCCAACAGGCAACCAAATACACATATAGCAAATAATAAATAAATCTTTGCAGTTTGCACACGAAATACTAAAATCCTCCAAAATTGAATTGCATGTAATTTGATAATTTAGACTTTGGACAATCATACTGAGCAACACAAGCTTCAAAATGCCTCCTTTTTGCTTTCTAGAACTTACAATGCACGACTCAAGTAAAAGTTCCCCACAAAGTACGAATCTCAAATATAGTGGCTTTAAATCTTCTAAAATAGAAGTTTAGTAAATTAAAAACCTCTACTTACCAATTATAAATATACGATAGCTATGAAAGTTCATTTGGGCTGTATAACTATCTAAGATGTAGATAGAAGTCCAGGAAGATAACAGAAACACTATGATTGGTAAAAAAAAAACTACTACAAAGAAATCTAAGCATGACATTTATGCATGCATCAGCTCGATCCTGAATTTCTAAATGGTTTGCCCACTAAATGCAAATGCAACATTAAAGGCGGCATAAAATTACCTCATCAAGATAGTCAACATCGAGATCACCAGAATTATCTACATTTCCAAACATGAACCCAAGAAACCGATTACCCTTGCCAGACTCCTCATATTCTTCTTCATCATCTATCATTTCAAATCCATCAGACATGGAGTTAACAAACTATACCAAACAACAAACCATATAACATACTAGAACATCACGTGAACTTCAGCTTACAGATATCCTATTTCAGCACATAGCCACTAACTTAAAATTCAGCATAACCATTTCAATCCTACTCCCAATTCTAGCCCTAGATATGATAGCATACAGCCAGAACAAGCAAACAAAAAATGTTCCGATCCTACAGCACTGAACAACTAGACTGCACATCCAATTACGCAACCCATTTCCCTATTGAAGCATTTTTTTTCCTTTATTTTCATTTTTTTCTTTCCCCTGTTCCTACCACTTCCCATGCTACAATTCCCCAATTTTGATTGCAGACACTTACCTTCGTCCCTCCCATCCTGCGAGGGGCTAGCCGAATCGTAACCCATGCTGTCGGACCAGAGCTATACGAATTATAGCCCAATTCAGCACGAACTCATCACAGCAGCTCCAAAACACAACTCCAGCAAAATCAATTTCGATTACTGCCTTCTTCTAGTGCTTCTGTGCCTCGAAAACCCTATTTAAACTTCACTAACCCTATTCCACTCTGCAATTTTTCCCTTCGTCCCCTAAAGAAAACAAAGCCGCAAATTAGGTTTCCTCGCCGCGGACCAGATTAAATTCAGCAGAACAGAATACTGCCCTGGCCTGTTGGTGAACGGACGAAGGGTTCCGGCGAATCAGCCTTTAGAGTTTATCAGAAATTTCCTAATTGAGTTGCAGCTTGTTGTTATTGCACGGTCTGTTATTTAATTGAAGATGAGATCGTTCATTTCATTGGGTTGTCGCGGTAGAGGAGGGAGGCGGGAGCATGCGGAGTGGCGGAGGAGGGCGTTAGGCTGAGAAGACCCTCAAGAAGACGCTCGAGATCTGCGACCACGTGTTCGACGCCGACCAGGGTGTTCGTCGAGAAGACCCTTTATTCCGAATTGAGTTGCATGTTGTTGATGCCGCAAGCTGTGTTATTTATTTTGAAAGTGATACCACCAGGGTGATATTCTTGACTCTCCGATTGCTTTCCGCACCCCTTGCTTTCTTTGGCATCCCTAAACTTCTATAAAATACAAAACTTTGTCATAAAACATATCCAAAATACCTATACTTTTTCATAACTTGTAATAATTTTACATTAAAAAATTATTGTGTAATTTTAAGTTACAAAAATCGAAAGTTCTTTCAATAATTAATTTATATATTGTACTATATTGTTTAGTTTTTAGTGCTCTTAAAATCAATTCATATCTTTGTTAACTTGTTTCATAAACTCAATTGTTTTAATATCACTGGAAAAAATACATCCAAATTTAATATATTTCAGATTTTTTATTTTTTAAAATAATAATTTTTTATCATTTTTTTATGGGTCACCTTAATTTTTAAACGGCAATCATTTGGTTAAATTAAAATAAATTATATTCGAAATTTAGTTGTTCAATTATTACTTTAGTCACTGATAATAAAATATCAATATCTATAATCGATATAAAGTGGATTTTTTTTTAATTGTTCCTTAATGTTTTTTAAAAATAGAAAATATTTTATTCTTTGAATTTTCTATTTATTTTTATAATTATTTTTTAAGAATACTTTTTTATAAATTTAGCAAGAGATACTTAACTAATATATTATCACAACCGAACCAATATTTCTTTCTTTTTTAGAATATTTTGTTGTGTGTTAAATCTTAACCCGTTTACCCCGGTGAAAAAAGTCTCTACCCACTAGATCAACCCGTAAACCCGCTTTCAAAAATGGACAATCCGTCAATCCACATCAACAAGATCCACCCAATCTGTCAACCCATTGGGCCAGTCCGCGGGTCAAGCCCGGACATGGCGCGGTTTTGTTGAAAGAAATAAACACGTGCTTTGCTCTGCAGCTCAGTCTAATTTGTTCTCCTCTCAGATTCTCGTCTCATTTATCTCTCAGACTCTCATCTCTGCGTTTCTCATCTCATAATCTCATCTCACACCACACTCAGGCTCGGGCTCTTCGTTCCTCCCACCACCACGAACTCATTCAATTGATCCATTCCTCTTTTCTCCTTGATCCGTCGCTCTCCCTCATAAAATTTCCTCATTCTTCCACAATTCCACACACGCCGTTCAACCCTAAGTCCCTAAGTCGAGTGGCTTCACTGATTGGAGCAAATCCCCTTCATAGGGTCATCGCGAGTTCGCCGCAGCTGGACAGTTATGCACGGTGGTTCCGGTGACGAGAACTTGACCAGGTTCCTGGTCGTCTTCCGCTGACGGCAGGTTGCCATTTCCGGCGATTTTATCGCCTACGCTCAACCCCTTCATCACCGGTTTTGTGGCCGGACCGAGCCCTAACTGATCATCCCATCTGAACCCTAATTCGTGACAGATTTCGGAGGTGCAGCAGTGAAGTATTTGTCCCCTTTCGAGGTTCAAATTTACCTGACTTTATTTGCAAAGGATAACGATGTATAATCAGATAAATGTATTTGCTCTGTTCTTGCTTTTCTGTTGAGTCGCCGTTTTCCTGCTTGTACCTATTTGAGCAATCTTGTTTTCCCGAGATCATTTTTCTTTTGGCCTTCTTGTTTGTTGGTGTGTGTGGTTGTCTCGATGTGCGTTGTGTTGTATCTGCTATTTTAATTACTTTGTGCTTGAGGCATTGCGGTGGCCTTTGGCATTTCGGCGGGCTGGTGAGTGATTCTGGAATATTAGAATACGTTTCTTTTGGATTGTGCTTTCATAGCTGCCTTCGTATTTGGGTTATGGGAGATTAAAGTTCTATTGTAATGAAGTATTTCGTTTGCAGTGCACGCTTGATTGATTTTATTGTAGGTTGGTTGCTTGAAACATTTAGTGTCAAATTACTTGCCCCATTAGTTGCATTTGCTTGAAATATTTGTTGAACGTAGGTCTCTGCCATATATCTGCTTGGTCTCTTCGTGCATCTTTGAGAATGCTTGCTAGTACTGTACCATAGTAGTTTATAATTTGTCAACTTATAGGCTTAAAAAGCTACCACATGGAAAACTGGGCCTGAAGTTACAGAAAAAAACTCAAACTGGATCTCATCAGCAAAACCAAAAAGTCAAAACTGGCGGCCATCCCGCCCTGTAGGACGGGTTCTGCGTTTCAACCTGCTCCCATGTTGTGGATCAGCCTGGCCAGGCCTGTTTTCGGAGGGCCGGAGGCTGGTCGGACTAAAACGGGTTGGGTTGCCCCGTTTTACTATCCCTATGTGCAAACGCACGCTATAGAGGGTAGGATTATTTCTCTTTCATTTCAAATTGGGGTTGTGTATGATGATGCATTTCTATTAGTATTGTCTCAAACTTAGAAATATTAAGTAGTGACTTAATTTAATTTGTTCTCCTGGGCTAGGTCAGATAAACTAAACTAATCCGAGGTGTGCTTAGAGTTGTCATTTTAATTTTCAGCCCATGGGTCAACCCTGGCCCTTCTAGAGCTAAACTCCACTTTTGTGGCCCACATAACACGGGGCTTTACCAAAGTCCCTGTCAATCAAAGCCACCATGAAGTGAGTTGGGACAGGACTAGGGCCAGGTTAACCTCTTTCTTTCAAAACTTTATCTCTAGAAATGAAAAAAAAAATCTTCTCGATAAATAATCTTCACTCAAGTTCAACCGAAATCTCACATTTCCCAACTGCCACTATCTTCGATGGAGCTCAATAGCAGCACACAGTGGTACAAGCGGTGGTGATTGATGACGATTGAGTGGTAGAAGAGGAGATTGTTTGCCTTCTGTTCATCAATCAACAACACCGATTCTTTGTTTCACTACTGCTGTTTTGTGGTTTGGGAGTGTTGTGTTATACAATGACAATTGTGGGAGCTATTTTCTTCTACATTTGTGAAGTCAGTTACCGTAACGGAAGATGTCTTGAAAACTTGATGGAAAACTTGAAGACTGTTTGTTGAGTTCTTGTGAAACTCTGAAAATCAGGTTTTGAGTTCTTGTGACACTGTAAAAGCTATTTTGTCTGCCTGGGTGGGGCATCTTTCTCAGCTGCTGTTTGGTTTGACTTTTAGCTTTTAGATCTTTTCAATCGTAAAATCATACCGTTGAAACTTCTATTCCTGCTGACTCTTAACTACCATATACTAACTTTATGAAATTTCTATTTTTTTCTAACCTTCTCTTAAGCATTTGAGTCCAACCAAGTATGAATGTGTTTACATTGATTTATTGGTTGAAATTGACGCTACGAGATGAGATTGATCAGGAGTATGTGAGCATGCATGTTTTGTTTTGTTGTTTCTGTCAGTTGGTTTATGCTTATACTATTGGGTGGGTTCTATGTTTTTGCTGTAAGCTTGGGTTGAAAAAGGATTATAATAGGCCTATTGGGTTTTTTTTTCTGTATTACAATGTTCCAAACTGTGTAAGTTGCAGTTGTGTTGACACTAGAGAGTAGAGAGCTCTCTGTTCCTTTATGTGCCAAGAATGGCTTAGCCTCTAATACACTAATAGGCCTCAAAGGACACTCAAAATTCATATCATGAGGATGTGAGTTTAGTACAATCACAGCTCCACAAACCACACTTAGCGCTGTATTTGTGTGGGGACTTGGGAATCTGCGTTTCTCTCTAACTTGGGTACAGATGAACTAAGGCAAGCCAGAAAAAAATGGCACCAAGACCAAGGAAAGTGCTGAGTTTTCTTTTAACTAACGACACTATTCTCTTTTTTAATTTTTTTCTTTTTTAGAAAAGAAAACGGAGATTTGGATGAGGATGAGGCCCCGTGTTATCTTCATTCTGGAAAGGAGTTGGTAATGAACAGGGTGAGATGAAAGTGGCAAGGTTTTTCAGGATAGTGGATTAAAGTTAGAATCATTGTAAAACGAAACAATTTATGTTTGACTGTGATTTGAATGACATTTCATCTGTGCGAGTGAGATTTTATCTCCCTCAGCTCCTTTTGAAAGTAGTATTAAGATGTCCTTTTGAAAGTTTTCCCATTTGGATTCCAGTGGCCTTCTAAGTTCAAAGTCGAATTTGCACATCATCTGAAATAGGCCAATGAGATTCAATGATTAAGTGGATAAATTGTATTACCTCTCTTAATTATGTGTATGCCCTAAGAATGTTGCTACAGATCAATCTGGTGATAACAGTGGTATCAATCTGATTGCCGTTCTTGAGAAGAAATATAGTTCAATGTTTATGTCATTAGAATCTGCCTCAATTAATTAATATTTATGTTGAATGGTTATTGCTGAACTTGTTCACTGTGCCTAAAACAATTATAAGTTGAATCGAAATGTTCTTGATTGAGTACAATGACAGATTTGAATTTATGTTATCAGAGTTTGGCAGATTTTAGTTTTACTTTATTTGATTCATGACCGGCAATTTTTGTTTTACTTTATTATATTTTTATTTCTGATCAGATACTTTTTTACTTTATAATATTTATATCCCCTATGTGAGAAAAAAAATTAACTGGTGGATCTGTTTACATGTTTATAGGGTGCTTGGTATAGCAGTCTTCCCTTTTTGATAATTCAACAATTCATACCGTTTTTTTTTCATAGTGATATTATAGTCTTTCATACGAATATTTGGTGTATTTGCAGTGAACAATATCAGGATCGGAGACAAATAGCTTTGAGATATTAGTAGCTGCTGTTCTTGAGCTGTAATTCCTTCGGTGTTTCTTTTCCTTAGGATCTGTAGTAACAATAATCTTAGAATTTATTTGGTTAACACAAGCAGCCCAATGGACAGCGTAGTTGATTCTCTGAACAATGCCTATCAAGATTTTGTTTCTGCTGCTGCCAATGTGTTAGAGGCCAAAGAAAATGCTGGTTCCGTTAAAACAACAGCTACAGATACTGCTCTAGAGAACTTTAAGCAGAAGTGGGAATTGTTTAGAGTAGCATGTGATCAAGCTGAGGAGTTTGTGGAGTCTGTGAAGCAAAGAATAGGATCCGAGTGTCTGGTGGATGAGGCAACAAGGCCTGTGGCAGGAAAACCTGGACAAGCTACCATGACTGGTCTTCCTCCCATAAGTGCAGTTCGGTTGGAACAAATGAGTAAAGCAGTTCGATGGCTTGTCATTGAATTGCAGCATGGTTCTGGAGCTAGTTCTGCTAATTCAGCTCTTTCCCATCCCTCAGCTCCATTCGATGCGAGGTTTTCTGAAGATGCTACTCAGTAGCATTAATTTGATGGTTAATGTTATATATTTCTCTATACTGATCTTTCTTAGCTCTTTGTTAAGCTGTTAAAGAATGTAACTTATGTGCATTGTGCATCTGTGACAACATTCCTTAGTTTTATGTTGGTCATAATTAATGTATTTTATTTTAACCTACAAATTCGCATGAGTTCCACTATGAATTTATTAAACACTATAAAATGTATTTATACAAGTCGTGCAATTCCGAAACTGCATTCCAAATAAGACATTACGTTGAAAAGAATTGATAAGAGGACCAACGAAGTCTACAACAGTAACAGATTCTTTAAATTAATTTCACTCTTAAATATGAAATTGAACATGTAGAAGATGCCCACAAATTAAAAGGTAATTTTGGAATGTACAATTTAAAATAATTTTGTAATATTTTGTTATGCAAAGTTTATATTAATTTTGAAGTATTTTGGATTGATCATTTCAAAATGTTCTATAATTATTTATTATTATAGGATGTGTTTTGTAGAACAGATTAGAGTTTATTAAAGAAAATTGAAATGATTTTAACAGTCCTATATATGATTTCAATATTTGTTGCGTCTATTTACATTAAATTAACAATAGGTTGGTAAGTAGTTTTTCTATATAAAGTCAAAATTTACGAACACTTTTTTATTAGAAATATTAGTTGAGAAAATAACAATGAGTTATTTTTAAAAAATATATATATTATTGATTCAAAAAAATATTATTTATTAATTGACAATAATAATTAAAAAATAAAGAAAAAAGAAAACATTAAATTATTTTTAAAAAAATATTTAATATAAAAAAATATAACAATTCTTAATAAGATAATGTTAAGTGTAAAGTAATACCACATAGATAAACCAAATAGGGAAATAAGTCATGGTGAAATACAAACATAACATATAACATATGCAGAGTCCAAATAATAGGGTATAGAAATTAAGTGTTTTACTTTATTAAATTCTAAGATTTTTCAAAGTGCCAAATTTCTGTTCATGTTGTCTTATGCTTTCTCAAAGGCATCAATAATGCCTATACTACTATTGTGAAAACCCAAACATTGCTTAGGGTTATAAAAATATTTCAGAGTTGCATAATAAAATAAAGGGTTAAATATGTTTTTAGTCCCTATACTTTGGGGCGATTTTGGTTTTAGTCTATTTTTAAACTATGGTACAATTTAGTCCTTCAACTTTAGAAAACTCTGGTTTTAGTCTTTTTTACCAATTTTTTTTAATTTTATTTGTTGTTTCAAGCATTGAAGTAAAAATGTGTCAAACAGTGTAAACAATCTAAATGCTATAATGAAACGTGCTTGAAACAACAAATAAAATTTAAAAAAAAATTAAAAAAAACTAAAACCAGAGTTTTCTAAAGTTGAAGGACTAAATTGTATCATAGTATGAAAATGGACTAAAACCAAAATCGCCCCAAAATATAGAGACTAAAAATATATTTAACCCTAAAATAAAAGATGGATATAGTTAAACTTTCGTTGATAAAATTATGTCTATTTTGGATTAAGTTCTTATTGGATTTGTTTTAAGTACTATTCGAAAACACTTTTTATTAATAAAAATATCTTACGGATATATAAATTTATTTTCATCTCTTATTTTATTATATTTGAGATTTTACTTATAACATTATAAGGCTTAGTGTAAGTAAAACCAGAATAATTGCATACATTTTTAGCAATTTAGTGCGACTTTAACTATATATGGTTGCATTTCTGATTTTTTTTATATTTATTCAAAATTAAAATATTTATTGAATGAATTTTAAAGGTGATGTTATAAATTAATGATGTTTTTTATGCAGTTAGTCGATGAAAGTTTTTAAGATAAACATATATAATATAGGAAGAAAATAAATATAATAAATTATGAGAAGAATAAGCCAATCAGAAATTAATCTTACTATAGAAATATAATATCTTTTGTTAAAGTTTTATCGTGATCATAGAGACATTATTACGTTGACAAATGATAAATATACTTTCCTGATAAAAGAGTGAAAGAATGAATTAAAGAGTTAAAACAAAATTAGTAGAAAATATAACCTATTCTAAAAGATAATTTTATATTGTTTTCTAAAAAAATTTCTAAAAGGAAAAAGAATATAATTCTTTAAAAACTAATTTTATTTTCCTTAAAAAGAAAAATTAATTCTTTTTTTATTAAAAGCTTACTTTCATCTATTTAAACTAAATTATTTTATTTCTAGAGAATTAAAAAATAAAAAAACCTAATAAAAGAGTTTTAACACAGAAAAATAAGCAAATATATAGAGAGTTATCATTTACGTAGTAATAAACAATATTATTAATTAATTTAGAATTGTATAAATTCCTGGGTTATACACTGTGCAGAGCTTACCAAGCCTTTCTCTTGAGACTGTGCAAATGACAATGATTTGCTTCCTAATTGTTGATATGTCGTTGGAAAATATTTGTTGAGCTTTATCTCCTGCTAGCCACCAAACGGGTATTACTAGTAGATTATCCATTATATGGCTGCACCTTATAATCACAGTAGAAGGCCCTCATCAACACTATTTCCTCTGGAATTCCAACAGGCTACTGAACTCCTTGATGTGTTTGTTTATAACACATTGTCAGAGTACAATAAATGTGTCACTGCATTTCGTTAGTTTTTAATTCTTTTAGATACTCTTATTTAGTTACTTTTCTCTCCTCTTTTATATAATTACTTTTCTTCCCTTTTTGTAAAGATAAGATGAAAATACAGATACAATAATTCACTTGACTTTCTCGGTACTCTTTCTCTGTTTTCGGTGCTTTCTCTCTGCCCTCTCTCATTTTCTCTGTAAGCTTGCCTTATCCCATGCTTCAATGTCAGTGAATGAGAAAATATTCCGACTGCAAATTTTCCTTTGATGGTATCAGAGCTCTTCGTTTTGAAGAGCTCTGTTGCGCCACTCTGATAATTTCTTTCCTTCTTTTCTTTTTTCTTGGTCTTCTTTCTGTTTTTTTTTTCTCTTTCTTTTTCTTTTTGGTTTACTTGTTCACAGGTTTCTTGCGCAATGGCCGACGATCATCCTCAACACTTTAGTTTTCTCTACCTCCATCCAAGCAAAAGTCCTACGGTTCCGCTTGTTTCCCCTCTTCTTGAATCTACCAACTACCATGCCTGGAGCAAATCAATGCTCACTGCCCTAAGCGCCAAGAACAAAATTCAGTTTGTTGATGGAACCGCTGAACAACCGCAAAAGGAAGATATCACTTACGGTGCTTGGAAAAGATGCAATAATATGGTGGTGTCATGGTTGGTTCATTCTGTTTCTCCAAACATCCGCCACAGCATTCTCTGGATGGATAGTGCCCAAGCCATTTGGGATGATCTGAAATCAAGATTTTTCCAAGGGGATCTCCTACGTATCTCTGAGTTGCAAAATCAAGCAGCGCCTTTGAAACAAGGAGACAGTACCGTGACTGAATTTTTCACGAAGTTTCGCGTTATATGGGATGAACTTGAGAATTTTCGTCCTGAACCAGTTTGCTGTTGTGAGATTAGATGTTCTTGCAAATTGATTTCCATTCTCGCACAAAGAAAGCAAGAGGATCGGGTCTTGCAGTTCCTCCGGGGTTTGAACGAACAATATGGTAATATTCAGTCCCATGTTCTGTTAATGGACCCTATGCCTCCTATTTCGAAAATATTTTCATATGTTGTGCAGCAGGAAAGGCAGGTGATGAATAATACCTTTCTTAGTGGATTTGAAATAAAAAGTGTTGTCGCTGTTAGTACTTCTGCTTGTTCTTATTGTGGCAAGAATGGCCACATAGAGTCAGTTTGCTTCAAGAAACATGGCTTCCCCAATAACAAGACTTCTACAGGAAGAAAGGCTTTTGCTCTCACTATGGGAAAAATGGTCATACCATCGACGTATGCTACAGAAAACACGGGTTTCCTCCTGGCCATAAATTTTGCAATGGCAAGACCCTTCTGACTAACAATCAAGATACCAAAAACGATGACCCTGGGGAGGCTCTTAATCCAGAAGTTCGTTTGACACAACAACAATACCAAGCCTTAATGGCCCTTATCAAACATCCTAATGATACGGGAGTACCACCAACTAGCCAAATCAGTTCTATGATCTCTAACTCTACTAATACAGGTACAACCACTTTTAATCTTAATTCACATGAAGACCAAGGTATTATCTCCTGGATCTTGGACTCTGGTGCAACAGATCACGTTGCTTCCTCTCTTACTCACTTGTATTCTCATGAAAAGATTATCCCTGTCACCATTAACCTCCCTAATGGCATGAAAACCACAGTCACTCACAAAGGAATTGTTAAAATCAATGAACAAATTTAACTCCAAGATGTTCTTTTTATTCCAGATTTCTGTTATAACCTCATTTCTATATCTAAATTGGTTGCACACAATCATTTACGTGTTATATTCACTAATTCGACATGTTTCATTCAGGATTTGACAACAAACAGCAAGATTGGTTCAGTTGAGATACATGGAGGACTATACATCTTTCGTGGCCCTATCCACACCACACACAGATTTNCCCANTATGCAGAANGGCATCATACACCTAGATCGGCATGTACAAATATCTGGCATAATCGTCTTGGCCACTTATCTGATAGTAGATTAGACATTTTAAGACAAAAGCATAGTTATATAGACTCACAAACTGATCATTGTAATGTTTGTCATACTGCTAAACAGAAAAGACTGCCTTTTCCTCGTAGTACCTCTCATACCTTAAATGCTTTTGATCTTATTCACATTGATATTTGGGGACCTTGTTCTAATCCTTCACTGCATTCTCATAAATATTTTCTAACCATAGTGGATGATCATACTAGATACACTTGGATTCACTTAATGAAAAGCAAATCTGAAACTCGCCAGCATATTGTTCATTTCATTGCATATGTTAAAAACCAATTCAAAGTCAGCATCAAGACCATTAGGTCTGATAATGGCAGTGAGTTTGCTATGACAGACTTGTTCAATTCAGAAGGAATTATTCATCAAACATCTTGCATTGAAACTCCTCAACAAAATGGTATAGTTGAGAGGAAGCATCAACATCTTTTAAATGTCACTAGAGCTTTACTTTTTCATTCCAAAACTTCCATTCATTTTTGGACCTATGCTCTTAATTATGTTGCTTTGCTTATTAACATTATGCCTACCCCTTTTCTGAATAATAACTCACCACATGACATGTTATATCAAACATATTTTGATTTTTCTAGATTAAAAGTTTTTGGTTGCCTTTGCTATGTTAGCACCCTTCAAGCCAATAGGAAGAAACTTGATCCCCGTTCCAAACCTAGCCTATTTCTTGGTCTACATCCTACTACAAAAGGATACATTACCTATGATCTTACCACACATGATATTAAAATTTCTCGCAATGTTATCTTTATTGAATCTGAATTTCCTGATACCACTCAAAATGATGTTACTGACCTTCCCTTTACTCTGCCAATACATAATACTCAACTTGTTTATGATGATGATCACCCTATTGTTCCAACTCATAATCTGCCCATTATTGATGACCATGTCCAAGATAATACAGAAAATGAATATCATACTCCTAGAAGGACCACTAGAGTTAGAAAACCCCCTGCTTACTTAAAAGATTTCCATATATCTTCTTATAGCACCACTAACACTAAATACCCCATTGAAAGTGTTCTGACTTTTGACAGATTATCACCTGCATATAAAGCTTTCATTTTTTCTCTAGATAGTCTTATTGATCCTCAGGATTACAAGGAGGCCCTGAAGCATGCTCATTGGCGACAAGCTATGCAGGAAGAAATTGTTGCTCTTGAACACAACCACACCTGGACCATCACCACCCTTCCCCCCAACAAGAAGGCCATTNGGTGCAAATGGGTGTACAAAACAAAGCAAAAAGCTGATGGGACCATAGACANATTCAAAGCTCGCTTAGTCGCCAAGGGTTACACGCAAATGGAGGGTATTGATTACTTTGAAACTTTTTCCCCTGTAGTTAAATTAACCAGTGTTCGTTTTATTTTATCTTTGGCAGCAGCTCAAAATTGGCATCTACGACAATTAGATGTCAACAATGCCTTCTTACACGGTGATTTAAGTGAAGAAGTTTATATGCAACTGCCACCAGGGATCACAGCCTCAGGTAAAAACCAGGTTTGTCTTCTCCACAAATCCCTCTATGGATTAAAACAGGCTAGTAGGCAGTGGTATGCCAAGTTATCCTCTTTTCTTCTCTCTCACAATTTTTCACAAAACCTCTGGTGATCACTCTCTCTTTACTAAACATAATGGGGATAATATCACTATAATACTTGTTTATGTTGATGATATCATACTTACCGGCAACAACATTCATGATATTGATATAATTACTAACATGCTCAATGATCAATTTAAAATAAAGAATCTTGGTAATCTATCTTACTTTCTGGGTTTTGAGGTTGCTAGAAGAAAAGAAGGCATCATTCTATCCCAGAGAAAATATGCCTTGGACCTTCTCACAGAGACCGGGATGCTTAATGCAGCACCTGTCAGCACTCCAATGAATTTCTCCACCAAAATATCCTCTGAAGGTGATCCTCTTGAAGATCTCGCTGCGTTTAGACGCTTGATTGGAAGACTCATTTACCTCACCAACACTCGCCCGGATATAACATATGTTGTACATCGTTTAAGCCAATACGTCGCTGCCCCCACTAAAATCCATCATCAAGCAGCCTTCAGAATCCTGCGTTATATAAAGCAAACTCTTGGTCAAGGTATACTTCTAACTGCCACTAACAATCTTTCTTTGAAAGCTTACAGTGATTCGGACTGGGCTGGATGCTCTGATTCCCGCAAATCAACCACTGGATACATTGTCTACCTGGGAAACTCACCAATCTCATGGAAATCCAAAAAGCAATCCACAGTCTCACGTAGCTCTTCGGAAGAAAAGTATCGCGCTCTTGCTCAAACTGTCTGTGAACTTCAATGGCTCACCAATCTTATGAAGGATCTTCGCCTCCCACTCTCCCAGCCTGCCACCCTCTACTGTGATAACATGTCTGCCATTAAAATTGCTACCAACCAAGTTTTCCATGAACGTACGAAGCATATCGAAATTGACTGCCATCTCATTCGACAAAAGGTTCAAGAAGACACTGTCAAGCTCCTTCCTATACACACTATACTTCAACTTGTTGATATCCTGACCAAGCCTCTTCCTCCTTCCACCTTTCACAACATCAACTCCAAGCTTGGCACCATCAACATCTATGCCAAGCTTGAGGGGGGCTGTCAGAGTACAATAAATGTGTAACTGCATTTCTTTAGCTTTTAATTCTTTTAGTTACTCTTATTTAGTTATTTTTCTCTCCTCTTCTATATAATTACTTTTCTCCCCTTTTTGTAAAGATAAGATGAAAATACAGATGCAATAATTCACTTGACTTTCTCGGTACTCTTTCTCTGTTTTTGGTGCTTTCTCTCTGCCCTCTCTATTTTCTCTGTAAGCTTGCCTTATCCCATGCTTCAATGTCAGTGAATGAGAAAATGTTCCGACTGCAAATTTTCCTTTAACACATACATGGTAGTTTCTTTAACAACATTTTTTTACAACACATACGTGGTAGTTTGGTGATTGATCCGTTTCAATTATTTTTTAAAATAAATTTAAATATATCAATAAAATGGTGACACATGTTATATTATCAAAAAATTGTTAAAATATCATGATATAAATGAAAATGCAAGATGATGAAATGGACCTATCCAAAAGTTAAAATGTACCATTGGGCCTAATCTAATGAAATGCATGTGTTGTGAGGAACTTGTACAGAAAACAGAAATGCAATGCTTTAGCCACGAAATGAGGGTGGATTAGACTATCAAAGTTACCAAATGAACCTATCAAAATACAGCAAACCGAACCAACCTCACAGCCCATACTAGAATGGAAAAATGGGGTTTATGTATTAGGATATGCCAAGAAATTTAAAACCCTAGGTAATAACGCAGATGCATAAAACATGCAATGCATTGTACTTAATCCTAAAGGCTACTTCATATTCAACAAGAAAACATTTAGAAGCCTAAAAAACATTTTTTATTGACACCTTTTTCTAGAGAATAGATTAATAGTAATTAAAAAAAATAGATGGTCATTTTTCATTTTCTCTACACCTAAAAACACCTAATAAAAATAATATTTTTTATTTTTATAGACAATTCTTCTTAAATTATTTATAGGGTTAAATATGTTTTTAGTCTCTATACTTTGGGACGATTTTGGTTTTAGTCCATTTTCAAATCATGGTACAATTTAGTCTTTCAACTTTAGAAAATTCTGGTTTTAGTCTTTTTTACCAATTTTTTTTAACTTTATTTGTTGTTTCAAACATGTTTCATTATAACATTTGGATTGTTTCCACTGTTTGACACATTTTTGCTTCAATGTTAACTAGAAACGTGCTTGAAACAACAAATAAAGTTTAAAAAATTGGTAAAAAGGACTAAAACCAAAGTTTTCTAAAGTTGAAGAACTAAATTGTACCATAATTTGAAAATGGACTAAAACCAAAATCGTCCCAAAGTATAGGGACTAAAAACATATTTAACCCTTATTTATATGTTAAAATAAAAATATTATATTATAAGTGTTCAGTAAGTATGTATTACAAATTAGAGTGTGTGACTATCATTATTAAACTAAGAAAATAGTTTTTTAGTTATATATTAATAAGAAAAAAAAATTAGTAGTTTCAAACAAACCAAACATTTATAAAGATAGTTAAATCAAGTTTGAAAATTAAATTCTTTCAAAATTTGAAACATCAACATATTCTAATTTCATATCAAACTTTTAAAAACTACAAACATATTTAATTTTAAAAAATAATAAAGTGTTAAAATTAAAACCTCATCATAACAACAGTTATTATTGTTACCATACAGTTACCATTGTTTTGACTATTTAATATTTTCACCATAAAAAATATGATGACAATAAGAACAATCAATCTAATAATTATAATAATAATAATATATATAAAAACTAATCTTAAGATGACAATGATAAGAATGATCTTGAAATTGAAGTTTTATGGTATATATATAATAAATAATACTTTCAAATTTCAATTTTTTTTATGAAATATGTTTTAGGAAACACGAATCTATAATACAATTCGCAGCATTCACATCATTCCAAAAACCAATGCTTCTTAGCCAAACATGTTTCATATTAAAACTTGAAACATTTTTAGCAACAAAAAGTTTTCTATTGTTAATTAAAATTTTAAACATATTTAGCAATTTGTTACTAATATAATACTTAATTCGATCACAAATTTAATAATAAAAATAAGCTATTTATTTTAATAACAGATTTAAATTTATAATCAAAATAATATTTTTTTATCTTTAATTCAGTCACTAAAAATATTATATTTAATGAAAAAACTAATTCTTGATTAAAATCTTAAATATATTTAGTAATCAAGCAATTTGTGATCATTAATACATAATTTAATTAACTATTTATTTTTGCTACCGAATTTAAATATGTAACTGATATAACATTCTTTTTAGTTGCTAAAAACTATTTCCATTTTTTTATATAAATAGTTATTAATTTAACGACTAAAATTTAGCTACTGAATATGTGTTCACTATTTGAACTACTAATTAAATTATTATCACTTAAAAAAAAATCAGTCATTATTCCGATAGTAGATTTGTGAGAATGTGAACATATTTTTTTATTTTATTTTTACTGAACAAGTTTTACCTTTGTAAGAGTTTATGGTGTTGGTGAGCTTTAATTCCAATGTCTTGGTCTTTGTGAATATTGGTATTTGTTTAGAAAAATATATTTTATAATATTTTATTATAATATATATATCATTTTTTTTATAATGGGTTAAATATGTTTTTAGTTCCTATACTTTGAAGCGATTTTGGTTTTAATCTCTTTTTCAAATTAAGGTATAATTTAGTCTTTCAACTTTAGAAAACTCTAGTTTTAGTCATTTTTACCAAATTTTTTGTTGTTTCAAAAGTTTTCTGAGTTAACATTGAAGAAAAATGTGTCAAGCAGTATAAACAATCCAAATGTTATAATGAAACAACAAATAAAGTTAAAAAAATTTGGTAAAAATGACTAAAACCAGAGTTTTATAAGATTGAATGACTAAATTGTACCTTAGTTTGAAAGAATGACTAAAACCAAAATTGTCCTAAAATATAGAGACTAAAAACATATTTAACCCTTTAATAATATATATTTTATTCAGATTTTGGTGTTGTACCCTCATGCAACTGAGCACTCAGATGGTTCTTCAGATTCCATAGAAAAACCATATCTTATCCTCAGAAATTTTAAAGAGGGCTGTGGAAACATTTAAAGTCACATGTGATCAAACTGAGCACTTTGTGCAAGCCCTGGACTTCTAAATTAAATAACTAAAAATATTAAATAAAATAAAATAAAAATAGACAAAAGTTAAAATATATTAAATTGAAAGAATAAAAAAATTATATACTTTTATTTAATTTAAATAATATTAATTTTTGTCACAAATTCTCCAATAGGAATGAATAAGGTATATTGGCCATGAACTTAGAAACACAATTACAATTGTTTAAAAAGAAAGGAAGTTCTTTCCGTTGATTAAGATAAACTTGTATTTCTTAATTTTATATATATATATATATATATATATATATATATATATATATATATATAAACTTTTAACATATATTTTCCACTAGAAGATTGAAAAATAAGACAGTGACCTGACAGAACTTAAAAAGGTTATACAAAACTTAAGTAACTCGACTCTGTATCGTCAGTTAGATGGGAAAATAGCACAATTAGAATTAAAAATGAGTTAAGTCTAAAATTGCAATATAGATTAAAATAAAGTTGGAATCAATCAGTTAATTAATATACTCTGCTGAATAATTATTTTAAAAATAAATGAATTTGTTTTCATAACTGCCATCCCGTGAATTTAAAATCCCGAAAGTCAACTTCTTTTGGAAGTTTAAATTTGGTACCTTGAGCATTCGAGAAAGGACATTTACACAAATATAATTTTTTTATTTATTTGATACTATTATTTTTTATTTTTTAAAATATAAAAGTTTACTTATTTTTATTATGATTATTTTATTTTTATATAATATATGTTAAATGAATATAAATCTGTATTATTTTATTATTATTCCTTTTGTCTAAGAGGTAGATTTTAATTTTAATTTAATTCTACAAAATTAATTTATAAAGTGAAATTTATATTTATTTATATATTTTAAATTAGTTTTATTTTTATCTTTAAACTTTCAACACTTTTAAACTTAAACAATAATACAGCTTCTTTAATTTCATTACATCTATCTAACAGTCATTTTTCCAATCCATTCTTCTTGATTGGGCAAATGAGATAAAAAGTTATATTTAGATGAAATAAATTCCAACTTTGTATAAAAAAACCCTTATGATTGAAAATGCTATGTTAACCGAGTTGGAATCGAAGTAGGAGACTTATCTATCTACTAATGGATCGAATCAGAGTCAAACTTAGTTAATTAGATGGTAAAAATGTTTGTTATTTTCGTATATTTGCTTTTTCTCTTACTTTTATTAGGCATATATATTAATTTTGTTTACTCTTATGATTAATTATATTGTGAAATCATTGAATTTTAGGATAAAAGACATATGTAATACAAAATCTTGTTTTCCTTTATTTATTTTCTCACACCAAATTGACTTCGGACTACCATTAAATATTTGATATTAAATACGGGGTTTGAAACTGAGAAGGAATTGGATTCAACCGTTAAGACTCATTTAATTCCATAATTTCTTACCAATTAGTTTCCTAATCTTCTTCATACAATACATGCTAATAATGAATAAATTTGAGAACATTTTTATAAAAAAAAAATACAAAAACGATTGGGACACCTTTTATAATAGTCGTGATAATTAAAGAATGATGAAAGATTAGAATAGAAATCAAATAGTACAATCAAAATAATCACTTTCAAAATTCCCATTTAATATAAATAATATTTTTTTAAACAATTACATTCAAACACCATACAAAAAGATAAGAATGACAGCGAGTATCAATAGTGTTTATCAATGACTCCATAAAAAAAATTTTACTTGCTGTCCATTTGTTATATATACATATTATTTATTTTAAAATATTTTAAAATTCGTCGATATCTACGAATATTTTAAAAAATATTTTTATAAATTATTAAAATAAAACTAAAATAAATATATAAAATATAATATAAATTAAAATTTAATTTGAATTAAATTTAATCTTATAAAATATAAATTATTTTTAATTTAATTAAATTTAAATTAATAAAATATAAATGAAAATTTAATTTTATTGTTGTAGATAATGGATATCTGTTGATATGAATAGTATAATATCCATATCCGATCTATTTATAAACGGATATTAAAATACATATCCGACTTATTTATAAACTGATATTAAAATATATGCAATCCACTAATAATAAATATCACAATCCACGTATAGTAAATATTTGTATGTACCAATTATTTGTCGTGAATTTTATCCACGAATGAAGGCTGATTTTTTTGTCATTTCAAAGTTAAATTTTTGGTTTAATCATTCTGATAGTCCCAATTTTCGGTGACTTTTTTCAATTAGGTCCCTCATTTTTTCTTTTTCTCAATTGGGTCCCTATTTTTGAAAAATTGAAGTCATTAGGTCACTGTCATTAGTTCCGTATTAACATCGTTAAAAATGGTGACATGTGTCAGCTCGTGATTTTTTTGAATTTTTTAAATATATTTTTAATTATTTTTATTTTTATTTTTTATTTTTTTTCTTTTAAAAATAAAATTTGCCATGTGTCAAGTTGACATTGTGCCACGTAGCAATGACAGTGTGAGGTGGCACTATCAAACCACATGTACTTGCATTTGTTTCAATTTGGTCCCTGTATTTTTATTTTGTTCCAATTTGGTCCTTGTATTTTTATTTTATCTCAATTTAGTCCTAATTTTTTTAAAAATTTAAAAAAAATTGTTCCTTCCCAAATAAAACACAGTATGTACATTTTCCAAATTTTTGTCTTTAAATTTGTTTCTGTTAAGCAAATTATTAGTAATGATGTATTTCAAATCGAAATATTTAACTCTATAAATTTTTTATGAATTGTTGAGAAATTATTGAGACTATACTTGTGTAGATTACCTTCACAAAAATATTTATTATTGAGATGTTAACTTTTATAGGTTACTCATCCATGTTATTTAGGTTAAGTAATTTCTTTACTACTATATAGATAAAAATGTGTAATATGTTAGTTTGTAATTTTTTTATTTTTCTAATAAAAAATTAATTTGTATAAATTTCTTTGTAAAGATTTATATACAAATAAAATTTTGTTTGAACTTGGAGAGAAACAAAATTGTTTAGTTTTTTAAAAAAACAGGACTAAATTAAGACAAAATAAGAATAGAGGAACCAAATGGAGACAAATTTAAAATATAGGGACCAAATTGAGACAAATCTAATGACACATGGTCTGATAGTGACACGTGACATCACCTCACATTGTTATTGCCATGGACTCAATGTCAACTTGACATGTGACAATTTTTTTAAAATAAAAATAAAAAAAAATTAAAAATAAAAATAAAATAATTAAAAGTATATTTAAAAAATTTTAAAAAATTACGAGCTGACACATGTCACCTTTTTTAACGGTGTTAATACGGAACTAACGACAATAACCTAATTGTTTCAATTTTTAAAAAATAGAGACTCTGAAAAATAAAAAATAAGAGACCTTAATTGAAAAAATCATAAAAATAAAAACTACCAAAATGATTAAACCAAGATTGAATAATATGAGTCCTCTGATATTGAAGAATCCGAATATATGTGATTTATTTGTATGCTTGATAAGACGAATCGGAAAAGTATTTGTAGTGTTGATAGGTGTGGACTTGTCATGTAGTTGTTCCCTCACTTTTTCTTTCTGCTTTTTGGCTATCTTCCTTTTCCATGTGCTTTTGTATATACTTTCTATTCAACACCTAAAGGTACAATCATCACCCCTTTATTTGCCACAACCAGATCAACCCCTAATCATTTTTTTCTGAACATCATGTTTCTTCCTTCCCATTCAATTCTTAATAATTATTATTTCGCCCTTTTTTTAACTTTTCTAGTAATTTTCATATTTTTCAAAATTACCGATTGTCGTTTTCATTTTCTCAAGATACCAACACTGTACACACATTGGAAGAGATGATACCCACATTTCTTTCTGCAACACTTCAAAACAGTAAAAGGTGAATCGACAACCTTATTTATACACTTGGCCACATCACGCTTTTTAAGATTAATCTTGAAACCAAAAAGATCAATCATTCATTGACATCGACCAACAAAGAAAATAAGAAAAAATTACACAATTAATAATTTATTTCTTAAAAATTAATTATTCTATTATAATACTACATGTATAATTATTTTATAAAATATAAATTTTAAAAAAAAAATTGATGATGGTTAAATAAGCATCAAAGACAAAGGCAGGCACATGAAGAGAAAGAAAGGACAAAAAGGCACTGTTTCCCTTTTGCTGAGTTCTAAAAGTCCACACAACCAAAACAACCAACGCCATTACTCTGCTTCTTCTTCTTTTTCCCGTACGAACAGAGGCTGCAACACATTCATTGAAACCATTCACGGCTCGCAGAGACGAAGTCCAAGCAAGCCCTCGTTGCAATGGCTAAAGAGAAACAACAGCAGCAAGAAGAAGACTATCACAAGATGTTGCGTTCGTATTTAGGGCTCAGCTTCTCCATGTTTCTGGCCACGCTGGCAAACAACTCGGTGCCCGCGCTACAGGGGAAGGTGCGCATGCTGTCGCTGCGGGCGGGGGAGGCGGCGGAGGAGCTGCGCCAGATGAAGTCGCGGCGGCAGGAGGACTCGAAGGCGAACGCTCGAGTGGTGGAGATCTTCGCGTCGCACCGGAACGCGTGGCAGGCGGAGGAGAAGCGCCTGCTGCAGCAGATCGAGGCGGCGGCGGAGGAGATCGCGCGCCTTAGGGGGCGCGTGGCAGAGCTGGAGGAGTGCGTGGCGCGTGCGGAGAAGGAGGTGGGGGAGCGGGACGAGATGATTGGGTTCATGTCGCGGAGGATAGAGGAGGAGGGATTGGGTGGGAGGGAGCACTACGGCAAGAAGAGTGGGGAGTGGTTTCAGAAGGAGGTGGAGGAGGAGGAATTGGTGGGGTCCACTAGGAGTTTGGAAGAGGAGGTTGAGGTTATCTATGAACAGCATAGTCAACATTTTGGGAACAATGGCTTTGATTCTGAGTTTATGGCCTCTGCTTCCAAGTTCTGGGCTGAGAAAGCCTCCCTTTGGCAGGTTTGTGGATTTCTTTTTAGTGTGTTTGACTTTGATTACCCTTTTTTCGCTGAAATTTGAGATAAGAGTGTTTAGCTTGGCTTTTTTTGATTAAATATTTGCTTCTTCTTGTCTTACTTTTCGGTAAAGGTTCTTAATCAACACATGCATAGGACAATTGGAAGTTTACAAAAACAAAGGAAGATGGCGCTTGCAAGTTTAATTTAGTTAGCTTTGGATTAAATATGTTTATAGTCGTTTCAATCATGTCCGTATTCGCTTTCTGAAAAGCAAACTTTGTTTAGTCTCTCTTAATTATAAAATTGTTATATGTGGTCCTGTCATTCACAAGAAATTGTCACTATTTATTATCTCATCTCGTCTATGAAAACTAAGAATTACTCACCACCCATTTTTACACACGAGAGACGATGATATTAATAAAAATGTTTTTGAGGTATTAAAAGTAAACAGAAACTCATTTATAAAGGACTGTAGAGATATTTAATTCAATTTTTTTCCTAAAGTGGTAGATAATTAATACTTTGTCATGGTTAAAAAGTGGTCTACGGCAAAAAGTTTAGCTCTTTTACAAGGACGATGACCTGGTTTAGTATTCTGGTCGGGATGTTTCCGGTTCTAACCTTGTGGACTGTTCATTTACCACCACTTTTTACTCGATTTTTAAGGTTATAGTTTTAGGAGGGTACGGCATAACTTTTGCTTTAGACATGGCTTTTCTATGAGGAAAAAGAAATGGGATATGTAATGGCAACTTGGGGGTCCTAGAAGCCTTTTTTTTCCCTTTGGAGTTTAGATGTAGTTGGTTAGGTTTCATAATGGTTTACCATGGTGGAGCCATGGACCATCCAATTGTTATTTGTCTACTTCTGTCCTTTGCTTGTAGCAATCTGTCCCCTATTGCATGTTATGTTGCTCTGTGTGCCTGGTCCACTTTACTTTCAGCAGGCAGTAGTCACCATTCTTATCCGGTGCTGAAATATAGGGCCTTTATTCTCTAGGTTGTTTATTGTCTGTGCTGGGGACATGGTTGCTAATTGCTTAAGCCTCTGATATCGCTGTTGGTTGGTGGTTCGTGCATGATTTTTATTATTGTTTGCATACCCCAAACAAACCATAGTCTGCATTGATTGCAACAGTTGGTTGGGTTGAGGCACACCATAGTTTGTAATCGATAAATTCTAAACTCACCCTTAGTATGCATTGATTGACATGGAAAAGTTCTTGCTCTGCCCTTTGCTGCTGGTATCAGGGTCTCACGATCTTTTACTCTTTGCTGCTGCAAACAGCAGTTGGCAACCACATGCTTTCTTCTTCGAGACTGGTTGACTGAACGAAAGAAACATAGGACAGACCAAGGATATATTTAGAGCACCCACTAGGGACAAATGAGTTTCTTGATTTATTAGGTTTAGATTTCGGGTAGAATTGGGTTTGAAAGAATTTTAGAAAATGATGTTTTGAAAGTGAGTTTAGGAATAAATGATTTTTTTTAGATGATAAAGTAAAATTTCCTTTGCAGTGTAAACATAGATATGTTTTATGGATTCTACTCCCAGAATAAATTCTACTAAAAGAATAGCTAAGAATTTCCACTTCTCACCATAGATTTGGTTTTGAAAACGTGAAAAAGAAAACACACATCCCAAATTAACGTATTATGATTTTTCTCGTGTTTCTAATCTTGTTAATGATTGGTGTTCTAGGGATTTTCTGAATTCTGTTTTATCTTTTACCCGTTGAACCTTGTAGAACACATGAGTATGAAGTTGTTGTATATTTATATCTACTGTCAAAACCGGACTGAATCCTGTCAAAACCAGACTGAATCCGTCCGGTGTCCAGTTCATTAGAACCACAAAACCCATTTTCAATTGAACCGGTTTCGGTAAAAAACTGGCTTAAAATTGATTCAAAACAGGTCTACTTTTTTCTAAAATATTTTTTTAAATGTTATTTTGTTTTTATTTCCCTTAAAACAACAATTGCAAAGTATTTATCATTTTCTTTTCAAGTAACTTGTTATTTTCGAAAAACATTATTATGTATGTTGAACCTTGAACATAAATATTATGTTATATTTGATTTATATGCATGTTTTGAATGTTAAATGCTTATAAAATGTTAGTTTTAGTTTTTAGTATTATTAAGTTATGATATTATATTTATTGTTATTTTATATATTATTTAATTATTTTGTATTATTTTATCAATGCTGGTGATCAATAAACCTTCCAGGGGTGCCTTAACCAATTCAATGAACTTCTCAAAACATAGATATTTATTTATTGGCTCCCAATACTATTAATTAAAATTTCCCATCAAGATTGTTTGGCTTTTTGTTTCTAAAAGATCATGTTGTGGAGTATTACCAACCAAAAACAAATCAGATGAAATGGTCTAGTCACGCTTGGTATTTATTAAAATCCATTGATCAGTGATCACCCATTAACTCTTTGACATTTTGCAAATTAGTGATCCATCCAAACTCTAACCTTTGGAAGGTATAAAAGAACCGACCATCCTACTTAATATCTTAAAAGGCACTAGGGGAGGAGAATTTTGTTTCAAAAAAGTACCAATAAGTTGACTTCAAATTTTTACACCTGAAATAAAAATCATTATGTTGGTTTTTCTCGATGTTATTATAAGCAACTACTTGTCCACAAACTTCTCTTTCAATTTCTGACCTATAAATGTCTACTTTTCCAGGATGTCCAATACGAATCCCTTGAATCAATGTATAATACAAAGCATTTTGTTGCAAGGTAAATAATTGATAGTCTAAATGCAGATAACTTCTGAAGCATTTGGAATCATATCCAACTAAACGATTTTTTTTTCACCAGAAGGGAGTCTCCCTGGAAGGTAGATGGTGATTCTGCTGGAGTTTCCTCTAAACTTAAATTACTTGAGCAAGATTTATTAAATCTAGAGAAGATTGGTAAAAATGATCCTTCCAAGGCGTCGTCTTTGATTAAGAAGCAGGCAAAGAGATATCAAGGGCTTTCAGAAAAAATAGATGATTTGTGCCGAAGAATAGTAAGTAACTCATGTTTTATTGCTTCTTTTGTTTTAGGTTTTTCTATGTTGCAAATTGTAATTAATCTAAAAGTTGGAATCATAATAATCCTTTTCCCTTTTTGCTTAAAATACTTAATACCTCTAATTATTGTAAAGGCACTACTACGTGTATATTTTGAAATCTGTTTTTGATGTCAGCTGATATGTAAAATGTATGGTGTCAACTGCCTATCAAATAAACTTCAGCGGTACATCCTCTTAGTTGGTATATGTCCTTTACAACTCTATTGAGAAGAATAAATTATGGTGATGCTCTGAAAATAAATTGTCTGGTATCATTGGTCCCAAGTCGATATATATGTGTGTGTGTACATTAAAAACCAAAGGTGAGAGATTTTCTGAGGGGTGGTGCAAGCATTGATGGTTATGTCGCTATCAACTGCTTCATCCAGGAAGTGAAAATTAAAGCTTCTATTATTTATTGTGCTGTGCAAGCATGATGCACAACGTTATGAATCGGGGAATGAAAGAGACACCAAAAATCTTATGTTAGTACTTCTGTTTGTAGTGTGAATGTTAGTCTGTTTTTGAAGAAAGTGAACTTTAAAGTTTACATTATGGGTGGAGGCACCACCTACTAATGTATTTTCTTCCAAAACAACAGACCCCTTGCTAGCCTGCTTCTGCTGACATAATCTTATTGCTTCATTTAGTTAAAGTTGGACCATTTTCCTGTCACGTAACACCGATTGCAATTTTGGGCCTGACATCTTTATTTTGTGAACAGGCTAATGATCCCTGCGAGCCTTCCCTCAGTTCAGAATTCCGAACCCAAACTCAAACAGAGTTTTTATTGGAAGCATTTCGGCTTCAACAGGGGGTATCTGAAACTGGACAGAACCTAATGGCATTGCAAACTGAAATTGGGAAGAGCAATTACAGGGAAGAGTTGAGAAACGAGACCACACTAACCACAAGACGGTCTTTGGACTCTATGAGGAACAACTTCAAAGAAATCCAGCGAAATCTGGAGATATGGTTGGCCAGAATTATTGGCGATCTTGAGGGGATTCTTTCAAGGGAAGGGGCATCTCGTGTAAGAGAATATTATATTTCTAGATACCCCTTTGTTCAATAGAATCTGAGAAACTGGTAGCAGTAGGAAGCCTCACCTCTCAAGCTAACAAGTTATCTCTTGTGGGTATGTATATTTTTTCAATTCATAGAAGTGGTAGTTGGATATCCCTGTGAAATGAAATCATACCACTGCTGCTTATGTTGCCATCCATCTTAAATGCATTTTGTCCATTTGCTCATGGAACCACTCATTTGTGAAAGCAAAAGAGAAAGACAAGAATAATGGTTAAAATGCATTATGTCACTAAACATAAAAGAAATACATACATTTAGTGGCTAAAATAAATATGGAAGAAAAAGATATCACCCTAATATATACTAATTTTTCGCTGTTTTTGTTTGTTTCTTTGTTTGTGTTCATTCACTTTATGCTTTCCGTAGCCATCACATTTCTTCACATCCTTATCAGTCATGATCAAATCAAGAAAGAGACAGAAACATGAATCAGAAGTCATGCATTAAACAATGGCAAATCTCTTGCATTCACCGTCAAATTAATTGACATATGATGATTCCGTCATTTTCGGCCGGCCACCATCACCACCTCTTAACGCTCAACACAGACAAGTCCAACCATTTGTCCTCACTCTGCAATAACTTGGTATCCATGGACGACGACCATGGCCATCGCTTTCTTAACAACTTCGTGATTCTTCTCCTTGCAATGGGTTTATCAGCTTTCTTCGTATCATTGTGCCATTTCATAGCCATTTGCTTCTGGTACCAACGCATCACACACCAAAACCCACCGCCGACAGCGACGGCCTCCTCGGCGGTGCAGATGATTCCTACACACACGTACCACAGGAAGACAGTTGATGGCGGTGTGGTTCCCGGCGACGGCGATGAATGTGGGACGTGTGTGGTGTGCTTGGGTGAGTTTGAGGAGGGTGAGGAGCTGAGGACGTTACCTGATTGCATGCACTGTTTCCACGTGGCATGTATTGACACGTGGCTGTGTTCGCATTCGAGTTGTCCCGTTTGCCGGAGCATTGCCGCACCGACTTTGGAGCATGATTTGAACGATGCGAATGAGCACCGCATACATATGACGCAGTTTTCCATTGTACAAAATGGCTTTGTGTTACTAGGGTGAGGCTGTGTTCACTTTTATCATTTCAATAAAATTATATTTTCATTTCTTCTCATTTTTAACTTCATATTTACTATGTTTTAATAACTTATACTTACTTTCTTTATACTTTTAACTTTTAACAACATGACGTACATTTTTCTTGTTTTATCTAAAAATATCCTACTAGTTAAAATTTAAATAAAACTTAAATAAAACTTGAAGAGTGATAATATCATGATACATTTTTATATTCATTTGACATAGAATACAAAAGTGTACCAAATGAAAGTAAAAAATTTAAGTGTTTTAGAGAATATTTTTCAAACTTGAATGAAGTGGAGAAAACTCAGAGAAACTAAATCATGAAAAAGTTAGAGCAAATTGCACAAGTGTTTGTTATAAATGTGCCAACTAAGTGTACATATCTTTTAACTTTTAGATGAATAAAAAAACAACCCAGAATTCACTGTTGACAACTGATGCAGAGGAACCAAAATTGGAATGCTACAACATTCAAACCTCTTAACTTCTGTTCAGCATTTAAAGCTTGGTTAATTTTATTTTGCTAGCAAAACTAACATTATGCAAACCTTATTATGTTCTTATCTTTAGTTATTATTCATTATGATTGTATGTATCTTTCTCTAAAATTTTTAATAAATTACAAGTAGGAAGTAAGAATAACAAAAAAACAAAACAAAAAAAACAATGGTAATATAACATTCCTCAACTATTCATTCGGATTGGACTTGGTACAAGGGGTTATCATTCTTAATTTTAGATAAATTAATGCCAATGCTAATTACAAAATAATATTATTAAAAAATGTGATTAAATGTTTCAACGTTAAATTTCTTAAAATAATATCATTAAAACATTTATATTCGAGATATTTTATAATTTTTTTTAACGATTTTATCCTTAAAAGAACATTTTAAAGGCTTGAAGGATTTAGCTTCATCCAACTGCTAAACAACCTAAAGAAATACTGGAACAAGCTCAAGCAAAATTGTAGAATTTTGATAGAATTTCGTACATTAGGTATGACACCTTTCAACAACAATTCTAAATCAATTGTCATTGTGGATTCATTTGACGATACATTTTTAATAATCATCATCATATGCTTCATTTTAATTAAAATACATTACCGCGTCATTTTTTTTATTACGGTCCATCAATAATAGTTAAATGAGTTTGGTCAACTTCATTTTAAAATTATAAGAAATTAAAAATAGTATTGTTTTACTATAATATTTACATATATTAGAATTTAAAATCAAAACACTATATTCAAAAATTAAAGTTAATTTTATTTACGTGATTTATTTATTTTTAAATATTTCTTAATTTAAATTATTCTTTTAAAAATAAATAAAAAATTACTCACTGATTTAACATAAGATTGAACCGTACCAATCTTTTTATCCATTTAGAATATGACTAGCAACACTTTTTATTTTTTTCATTCGGCTTATTAAAGTGAACCGAAATACCTTATCTCAACTTTTAACTATAACATGTAAGCATTTAATATGGTAGAGTTTTGCTAACTAGCATGTGAAAATAACTTTTATAGGTATTGATGAATTTTCGTAGCATAACAGCTGCAATAAGAAGCATGTGATCATATCAAGAGATTTTAGACATAGTATATTTAAAACATGTCAAACCCAATACATTATAGGAGCTCAAACCTATCAAATCATAAACCAAATTCATAAGCATGTGATCATATCAACTACTTTGATGTCTTTATTTAAGAGATATAATCCACCACGTGGATGCAGAATAGATCTAAGAAGAATTCATGTGCATTCAAGATCCTCACTGTACTCATAAGTGCCTAACTTTGCCAACTACCTTTGCTGTTCCATTTAAACAATACTGATCCAAAACTAGCAAAACGACAACTTAACCAACAAGGCTTACCTCGATTTCTCAGAAAATAATGAAAAAAGAAAAAGATTTCCATTTTGGGACATATGATATGGAAGGAAAAAATGAGTATATGCAGAATGGATGGTTGTTGCATTTCAGATAGCTTTCATGTCTGGTATGTAAAGAGGGGAGGGAAAATGATGAAAATGAATTTTGGATATTACATCGAAATTCAGAAATTTATCTAATCTCATCTAGAAATAACAGTGTTACTAGATTCTGAAATATCAAAGTTGAAAATGGAATTGCTCATTGTCTGGTGAAAAACTGTTTGGAATCTAACTTTATATATTTATAAGCAAGATTTCGTAAAATGGTCTGAAATTGAATATTCAACATCACAGTTTTTGAGAGTAACCATGAGTTTGAACGTTATTATCTAAACTCTCACCACTGGGCAGTGAAAAAGACAAGCCATCCCTTGAAAATTGTTTAATTCAATCCTTGTATGGATATTTTTCTTTGTAATACTTGTTCTACAGAGTCGCAGTTACCGAATCAAATAGTTCATATTTATTACATGTTATTATAAATACACACATAATGCCGATAATCAATTTCTACATCAACTTTATCTAAAGTGACTTCGTCCATGAGATGAGAAACATAACCATATACTCGAAATCCTTAAAATTCCATATTTCTGAAGAAATCATTGCATGGCATGTTGGTATACCAAGCATAACATTATCATCATCAATAACGATGATTAGAAATTCACTGGCACTGTTTCGGAGTGAAAGAACAAGGATAAAACAATATCAGATTCACCAAAGCGAGAAGAGAGAGAACGGGTGATCAATCAACAGAAGTCAAAAGTAGAAGTAGTTTTAACTTCTAACCATACTAAATTTTGAGGTCCATTCATTTTCAATCACAGTGAATAGTGATACAGATAACTGAACTCAAAGTAACATGTCTAAATCATTAGGAATAAAAAAGATTATAACCATAAAAGCTTCACACACTGCAATTGTTTATTTCCAAACAGTTGGGAAGTTGTAGCACAGAATCGTAATGCAAGACATGACAATGTTGTCAAGCAGGCAATCCAGCTGCTTCCAGCAGCTGTTTCACCTTAGTGATGTAATCATTCATTGCTTCGTCCTTGGATTTCCCTGCAAAAAATGGTTTGATGCTCTGAGAAAACATAAAGTACTAGCAAGAAACATAAATTGAGCAACCTTGCTTTTATCTACTACCTTCAACAGCCTTCCATGCATCCCATTTAGCTCTGTCCTTCATGTTGAACATTCCAGGACGGGCTGTAAAATCAGATCGAAAATCCATGAACAAGGAATATCCTCATGTATTTAGAAAAGAGGAGTGAATCCTATTGATAAAGAGGATTCAAATGTTATTTGTTAAATAAACATCACTCACCAGTGTTAACAGGTCCAACAGTGGCCTGCTTGTACAATCCATAAATGATAAGCAAGTCTTCATTTGTTTGGTTTGCTGGCAATGTTTTTGCTTTGGCAGCATACAGCTCAAAGTCCTCCTGCATAACCATATTCCAATGAGTGTGTGATGCTTCAAGTGTCAATTTTTTTTATGAGCCGATATCAAGAAGCATACAAGTGTAAAACTAGTTCAAAACTGAGAACAAACTCACAAAATACATTCTGATAGCAACTACAGTACATTAAAAACAACCCACGTTCATTATAAAGTATTGATTTAACATACCTGCCTGGGGATTTGGGATGCATATTTGATGAATGTAATTTCAAAGTAACTCAATAATAGGCTGATTACAGTATTTGAACAATTGTATTCTTTTCAAAATCTAGTCAAATAGTTGCATCAAGCATTGCTTTACTAATATAACAAGTATTGCAACATAATTTCCCATTACAAAATTACTATTGCGGATTCACAAAAAGAACAATCAATCCCCCTAAAAACTTAACCAGTATCTTCAAGCCTACGGCAATACAAACTACAGATCAAAAGGTTTCTGCTGCAAACAATCAAGCAACTAAAGCTAAAAGCCGCGTGATGCAAGTGCAGTACATAGAGTAATTACAATTATCCAGTACTTTCTTTTATTCAAAAGAAAAACATCATCCTAAAAAAAAAAAAAACACTCGCTACTCCAAGTTCCAACATCCACTGAGGCCACGAAAAAATACCCCATAGAATTTCGTTCAATTCGAGACAACTCTACAAAATACCCACCAACCAAAACAAGCAAAAAAGAAATATTTTGCCAACAAACTTAGCACCTCATAAGAAATTAAACAGTGACATCGATCTGGAAAACCATACAGAAGAAGAGATATTTGCTAGCACAGAAACCCTCTCAGGAAAAAAAAAGAAAATCAAAAACTAAATAACGGAGCACAAGGCACGAACAAGATTGAATGCTATGTGTAATATTCACAACAATTATGTATGCCAAAGGAGCCATATAATGATTGATGAAACAGAGGGAAGAATCACATATATTTGAAGAGACACACCTTCAAACCCATGAGTGTTTTTGTTGGGAGACAGGGGAGAGAGAGATTGATCGGGTTGTTTGATCTTTGTTAGAGTGTAGATGGCAATGGCGGTGTTGGGCGTTACGTTCGAAGCGTACTTATAGTTGCGGAGATTGGGGGGATGGGTGGGTCACGGAATAATTTCACAACGCGCGTCGACGTAACGCAACGATATTCCCACATCCATTGAAAATGTTGAAAATTGAAAATTAAAAAATTCTAGAAAATTAAGTTTTTCAGAATAAAATTAATTCGCTGTCTTTTTTTTTAATTTTCATCTGACCAATCAAATCTATTCTTAAAATCTTGATTTTCTTTAAAAGAATTTTAAATTTTTTAATCATCTTACTTAATCTATGTAAAATATCAATTGCAGTAGAAAAATGTCTCACAAAAATAATTAATTTGAATATATATCAAAACACAGAAGAATTAACTTATAAATGACAAATTTATTTAGAAACTTAAGTCCAATATGCTTCCATTTGAAGTAGTTATTTGCTTTTTTTTTTATATTTGGTTTATGAGTGCATGTTGAGTTTAATTCTCGCTTTTAAAATTGTAAATTTTTGATTCTTAAATTATAAAATATGTATCAAATGAGTCATTTATTTTTTTATGTTCATGACTAAAGTACAAAGAGCAATCTAAAGTGATGTTATTATTAAGAAACAAACCAGAACAATATAAAGATGTAGCACTTGTTAAATGACACATTTTGATACATTTTTATATTTCAATTTTGCTTTGCCACAAAAGAGTTATATTTTGGATGATAACGGTAGGAGAAATTCATTTCTTTTAAGAGAAATTATATTACCATAATACATTAAGACATATTTTATATTAATCATGTACTTTGTCAGTTTTTAAAAAAACAAATAGTAAATGTAAAATTAACTAACTCTATAAACATGTATTAATATACACTAACTTTTTTAAATATTAATCAGTTACGTATGAATGTATTTTGAAATAAATCATCGTTACGGTTTGTCAACATATTCTAGTTGCGTTTCCGTTACTAGTTACTCGATAGGTTATATTTTAACCATAATAATTTTATTTATGATATTATCATTTATAGATTTAAAAATATTTATTTATTATTTTCTTATTAATTAAAATTGTACAATTTTACAAACTAATTATATATATATATATATATATATATATATATAAAAGTACTTTTTAAATGTTTAACTAATCTGGGGTATTTTCAAACAAGTTGCTGGCAATTTCTTCCTATACATCAACATGCATTTTCATAGACTGATAAAATTATCTATTTGTTATTATTTATATTTCTTCGTTACTTTTCTTTGGAGTTTGTATTTTGAGTGTTTCATCTTTCACTCCAACATCTCATCTGTACTTTCAAAAATTTTATTTTTAACCTTATTTTACCCTTTCAACTTTTTCAAAAATTTCATTTTTAATTTTAAAGGATATCTTTTCATTTTTTTTCTTTCTTATCAAAAATACTTTGCACCACCTTAATAATAATAATCTAATTTAATTTAAAATTTAAATATTATTTAATATAATTTTATATTTTAATGATTATTAAAATACTGTTTATATTATAATAATGGTTATTTTAAAAAAGTTAAAATAAAATAATAATAATAATAATCAATTTAATTTAATATATTCAAAATATAATAAATTATACTAAAATGTTAAATTAAATTAAATATTTATTAAATTTAAATAAAAAACAAAATTTTAAAAATAATTACTATCGGATATTCATATCCGAAAAATACGTCATCGGATTTCTATATCCGATTCACTTTTCTTTAAATTTTATAAATTATTTAATTTAATTTAATATCTTAATANAATTTAATATATTTAAATACATTAAATGTTATTTTAATTTTCATTATTATCACTCTTATTTTAATTATTATTATTTTAATTTTTTAATAAAACTATTATAAAATATAAATCATATTTTAATAATTATTAAAATATAAAAATATAATAAATAGTATTATAATTTTAAATTGAATTAAATATTTATTAAATTTTAAATAAAAAATAAAAATGTTAGCATAATTTTAAACTTTGATAAGAATTTTAATTTTTATTTAAAATTTAATAATTATTTAATTTACTCATTTAATATATTTTGAATATTAAATCAAATTGATTACTATTATTAATATTATTTATTTATTAATTCCAACAAGTATGTGTGTGATACATTGTGATTTTAACTTAGTTTTTCCAAAGTTTATATACCCAAATTTGAACTAATTGTAGACTCAAAACTAGATTTACGCCAAAATTTCTCAAACTAACAGGGAAAGAAGAAAAATACTTAGTAATATGTTTAATAAACGAAAGAGATAAAAAAATAATAATTGTATATCCAATCAATTAAAAAAATATAATAAAACTCAATTAAAAATACATAAATTTACGAAAACTTTGAAACTTAATTAAGATATGAATATTTTTCTAACATTAAGTAGATAAATAATGATATATTCATTTAACTATAATAATATCTTCGTACTGTTATATTATTTTACAATGGAGGTAATTAAGATGTTATAAAACACATATTTTGTAGTAATCAATTCTACATTATGTTTGTTCCCATGATTTGGAAAAGTAGTTATATGAGAAATAAAATAAAGGGCATTCATTCGACTAATAATTTCTAAAAAATTTTAAAAATGATTTATTACGTAAAATTCATTATAAAATCTCAAATAATTAAATAAGGACCATAATTTAAACATTTCAATCAAAATAATGTAATTAAATTAAAATACTAAGATAATATAATTCAAACCACTAAAATTAAAAACACAATAATACTTTACACTGGTCTATGCTCCATTCTTGTCTCCACTCAAAGACATGGAAGTAATTAATTGAGATAGAATCTTAATGATTAAAGGGAAAAGTGGGAATATAACATGGATTATTCGCAATATAAGGAACAATTGTTAGTTGACGACATTAACTAAAAAAGATACCATGTTCATGTCAAGAACACAAGCTATCACTTTTATGTCATTATTCTAAGTCACGTATTCATTAATATTTTATACAAAGATATTTTCAGAGTATTGCTTATAAGAAATTAAAAAAAGAAAGATTTCAATTGTTAGAATATATATTTTCCTATAATTTTTGAAGTATTTTATAGCATTTTAAATATAAATAATTAAAAGTTTCTTAGTTATGATGTGATTAACGGTCATGATTGATTTGATATGATATAATGAATCGGAATATATTATATTTATATATTATTGATAAATGTGTGGTATATATGTTAGATTGTTATGATTGTGAAGTGTTGATAAGTGTGTTAATTACTTGGTTTTTATACTTGCTGAAATCTTTGATTTGTCTTTATATGATGTATTTTTATGTTATTTTCTTATAAAGATTTAAACATTTTCTTATAATATAAATGTAATTATCACTTTTGTTGAATTATTTTGTAGAAAAGTTGAAGTTGAAGAAGGAAAACATTTAGAGTTGGTTCACTTAGCCATCATATAACTCACCTAACAAAAAAAATGAAATTTTCATTCAACTAGTCACAACATTTGTCGAATGAGACAACCATTTACTCAGGCGAGAAAACTACTCATGCAACAAGTATGAGTAGTTTGTTCTAACACAAAAGCAACCTCTCGCTTAGCAAGGGGTTATGCTCGTCCAACGAGAAATAGTTTTGTAAGAGTAGTTAAAAAGTCAAGTTGTGAATGAAAAAGAGATTTTTTTCATGAAACACAACCAGAGATAGAGAGAAGGGCAAAGACGCATCTAGAGCTCAAGAATCTCACTCGTCTTCATCCATTTCATTTCTTTGATCCATTTTTGGGTTCAAAATGTTTAGGAATTCTCTATTATTTGGGATTGGATTAATGTATTTAAACTCTATGTAGATTTTTCACATGCAATATAAATCATTATTCTTATATTCTTTCTTTACTCTTTATGTGCATGATTTATTATCTATGTTATTATATGGTCTTTAAACCTTAAAAGAATCATATCCATAGAGATTTTCTACTTTCATCTCTAACAATCGTGTTGCATTTTTCACAAAATTCATTGAGTGGTAGCATACCAAAAGAATAGAGTAATCTATAAAATCTCAATTCATTGTATATATCTGATTATCATCTCTCAAGTGTCATTCGTGGTAGTTTTGGAAACTACTTAATGTTAAGTTTGATTTCAAATTAGTCGAATAACATTATTAAGATTAATCACCATACATCCAAGATATTATTGACTTTGGATTTTGTTCGTCAAAGTTTTCTTTCTTAAAAATACTTAAGAGAGTAAAAGAAGAAGAAATATTTAAACTATATTAGAATTTGACTCATGAACTATTGAACATGGTAATATGGTAAGAAGTGGTATCTTTCTTTTTTGTGGCATCACTCAAAGGACTTAAACCGTTAGACCTCTCAAGAAACCAATTATCTGGATCAATTCCTAATGTTCTCGAGACTATTTCTTTGATAGAATACTTCAATGTGTCATATAACATGTTGTCATAAAGGTTCTGAAACTAAAACACAAGGGATCTCACTAGAGTTTCCTTGTTGAATGCAATTCACTGAGAATTATTAGACATAAAAATCCGGTTCAGACATAGAATATCTCTTCATAAATTTCTTTGAAAGACTGATGACATTTTCATTCTCAGTTCTCAATACATAATTACCCGAAAAATTTCCTTCAAAATTAATAATATTTTCCTCCTTTAAAATTAAGAATAAGACGAAGTGGTTTTCTTTTCAAAATTATTAATATTACAAACTCAATTAAATTTCATCAAACTAATTTAACACTAATATATTAACTAAATTATGTAATTTATATATTAACTAAATTATATATCATATATATTAACTAAATTATATAACATATATATTAACTAAATTATATATATATATATATATATATATATATATATATATATATATTAAAATTTGTACTTATAAATTAAAAAATTATTTTATTTTTAATATATACGAGTCCTCTAACTATATTTAAAATAAAAAAAGTTACTTCCTCATAAAACAAAATTGCAAGTACTCAAAATTAAATTTTTTTACAGCATCTTTGAAAAGTTAATTAAAAAGATCCTTATTATTTATCAATGGCTTTAGAGTCATTGTAATAATTCTCGGTTTCAAAAACTACAAAATAATTCAATTCGTTGAAAAAATATAAACTAAATTCAAAATATAAAAAAATTTAACCGGTACTTCAAAAAGGATAACAAATGTTAATTTCACGAGTCCATATTAATATTGTAATATGCCTCCAGTTTTAACGGGATAAAAGGGTAATTTATATTTCTATTCTATTATCCCACACCATTACAATTGTTCTAAAATATATTTAGGCCATAAAATATTAATGCCGCTAAAGACTAAACAATTGCAAACAGATATAAAGGATATTCTCTTATTTATGACCACGAGGTTATCTTAAGAAAAATGAAAAAGCAGTCAATAAGACACCAATCTCCACCATGATGATGACCATAAGGTTAATAGATCTTGTTAAGACACCAGTTTACTGTATACGGAATTAAAAATTGCTAAAAATCATCTAAAGAATTTTTTTATGCATCCCAATATAAAAATTTCTTTTCAATTCTTCAAGTTCTCCCATCAGTTAGTAAATAACAATGCGAAGAGCAATTAGAAACATTCTCAACAAAAATAGATACTGCCCGATAATCCAGACAATAAAAGGTTTATAGGTAAACCAACAAAATAAAAATAGGTGAAGAGATCATGTTTTCGACTGAACATGTTCTTAATAAAACTATTCTCGAGCAAAAATTGTCTTGCAACAACTATCATATGAAAGGACTACAAACTTAGGACTTACAAAAAGATCATCACTTTTTGTCTTCCTTCTCTGCCTCAGCAGCCTTCTTCAGTCTAGCACCGTAATGGCGCTTGTTTGTGCGCTCAAGTCTTAGCTTGTAATAAGCTTTGAATGCCTTCATTTCATCCGTGACCTTCACAAGTTCAACAGACGGCTTCTCCCTAGCAATAGGTAAGTATGAACCCTGTACTTGTGTTGCATTTGCAAGTTCTTCCGAAGTAGAATCGCCAGCCTGCAAAACATTAACAGAATGCAAAGGGTCAAACACTTCTTTTAGATCCTCGGCAGAAATGATGACATCAAACACGAAGGAAATGCCCACACAATAAAAAACGGATAATTCAACATTTGTACTACCTTGACCTTGCGTGCCCTTCTTGGGAATACAACCAATTTGGCCTTATATGTTTTCAGCCTCTGCACATTGGCTTGCAGACTTTCCAAAGAACGGTTCTTGCGGCGGTGGTCAACAGAGATTCCAATTGTTGGAGCAAGCTTTTTGGGAATACCAGCAGCCTATAACATACAGAAAATACATTACATAAAGAGATATACTTAAAAAGAAGAACTCATCGTTTTTTACACACTTACATTTTAGAAATAAAGGCTTAACAAAACTTTAAGATGATTTTATCTTGTGTCAACTTCTAGCTAACAAGAGGAAAATTTGAAATAAAAATCCCGAGGAATAAGCATACTCTCAAAAACTTTTTCTAATAAAATAACTCCGTAAAATTTGTTCATGGTTCAGTATGAATAAAATAAAACGGGTAACAAATTTCAATTTAAAAGAATGATAATTACAAATAGTGGATGCTAATCAATGAATATTAGACAAAAATAGGATATACAAGTTTTACCTTCAGCTCTTCAAGAGAAAATCCTCTGCCAGCTCTAACTTTCATATTGTATTTCAAAGTTTGACCATGTACAATAGGTCTAAGGGGTCCTGCAGTGGGTCTGGGGAAAATCTTCACAGCTTTCTTCTGACGAGCTGAACAATGCAACGGTATCAAATTGTTAGAAATTTATTGCAACCAACAATTATTAAAGCTAGATAGAAGTTCGAAAAAGAAGAAGGAACTATGCCAATTACCCAATCGTCTTCTAGTCTTCCGTGCTGGCTGATTAAACCATGTCTTCACATAGTTTTGCCAATGCTTGCGGAAGTGTCCGCTGGGGATGACATTGTTATGCTTAACCATAGCTTACCTTACCTATAAAAGCCATCATCAACAATAAATAATTTGTTTGGTCAAAGGGTGACCATAGTAGATAAATGACAAACCACAATCATTATACGTATATAGATAAACACCATAAGAAATATAGTATCAAAAAATAAAAATAAGTACTATGCAGAGAAACTAAAAAGGAATTCATGTATAATAGACCATCATCCTTTCATATGTTAACAAACTTGCTAAATAATTTTGTTCAAGAAACAGTAATTGAACAGATAAGATGGAAAGTGTTCTCCGGCGATGGTTTATTCTTATAAAACATGGGATAGTCTAGCTACCTGAGTACAAGCGCTGTTCTCAGACAAACATTTTTTGGAGAGTGAGATTAGCCACAGAACTCAAGAGGCTAATCTTACCCAACGTACATACATATATGTTAGTACAATCATAATCAAACAGAGCAGGAAATAAAAATCAGAGTCATAGTAAAAAAAAATACAACAATAGCTCAAAAATATAAATCAAAACCAAAATCCAGAGATCTCGAAACATCAGAAACTATTATAACTCAAAGGCTAATTCAATCCCAAACACTACGCGAATCCATAAAAGACTAAACGAAAACATGAGAACGTCTAATTTTCAGAAGCAAACAATGCCACCGAACGTAACAGCGAAATGAAGCTCTAACAAGAGAAATGCAGTTGGCGAAAGAGTTACCTGAGGCTCCTTCACGCACGGAAACTGCTATGCTGAATGACGGAGACGGAGGCAGAATTAGGGTTTGTGTTGTTTTTAAAGTAGTCTATGACACACAACACCTAGGTTTTATTACTTTTTGGGCCCGTTAATGTTAATGGATCGATAAAGATTGGGCTATAGAATTATTAACCCCAACAATGCAATCTCTACAAACCCAATAAAAAAAAAAAACAGCATGTTCTATATTGTCGTCGTTATAATTTAGTAAAGATATCATTATTACTATATTATTTATGTGTTTAGATTTCTTCGGTTTTTACATTTATGTTAAAATAAATATTGAGATCTTAAACAAAAATTAAGACAGAAATCTTTTCAAATACATATTATCAATTTTTTATTTGTTTTCTAACTTTTAAATTATTAAAAAAAATTAGTCATTATAGCATTTCACCCAATTCCAAATTACGACAGAAACTATGGCTTTAGTGGATACTGGATTAGGAATTAAATTTATATCTGTAAATTCCTGACGAGGTTGAGGTTTTGGAGGTAATGTTTATGTCATTAAAATGTTAATATATATTAGCAACTTTTTATTTAATAAGGCTGTATTTAGCAATTTTGGAATATTAATTCAATAATGTTGAAATAAATTAAAAAATAATAATATTTAATTTCTAATTTTTTTGAGTTTTACAATTATTTATCAGAGATTTAAATAATCCTAAAATTTCGCTGTCGAAAAACTAATAATTTTAACAAAGCAAGGAAATTAAAAAAAAAAAAAAACTTAAACACAAAATTTTATCTTTTATTTTAGAAATAGTATTTATGATATAATCAATCATTATATTAATTAATTATCGATGTTTTAATTCCGAGTGTCTTGACAGCAAATACTAACTCAATCATTCAAAGGTCTAAAAGGAATGCATATTTTAAAAAATGAGAGATGTTGATATAAAATTCTATTATTTCTTATGAATAGTTTAGATTGCTATAACATGTTTTGAGTTGCAAGAGGGAGAGCATCTTCATGGCCATGTGATTCAATGGTTTTGCTTGTGTTTGAAGTGAAAAACAAATTATCGATATATATAATTTTAATTACAAGAAAATCATGTCCTAATGACGAATAGTAATAATAAAAACTTTTTAATAACTTTAATTATGATAAAAAAATTATAGATAAAATAGTTGTTCATAAATTTTACTGATAAAAAATAAAATTTGTTAGTAGTTATCCATTATCTCAAATTCATTTATAAATATTTGTTAGTAATTATATATGAATTTTGATTATTAATAAATCTACGTATAAATATTTGGATTGAATTTTCTTTTTTTTCTTCGTTTTTCTTTTTCATCATCTCTTTGTTTTTCTCTTTTCTTTCTAATCATATATCCTTAGTTGTAATTATCTTTTTCGCATTTATTATTATTGTTTTTATTTCTTTTTTCTTTTCTTTTTTCTTCTCATCTTTTTCGTGTTTCTTTTCCTCTTTTATCATCGTGATGTCAATGTTATTTTTATGTCTCTTTTTTATTAACAGAATCAATAATCACATACATTATTAACATGAATATATGTTAATTAATAATACAAATATTTTAATTTACTAACAAATTTTATTAATAAATTTTATCAATAAATTAATTAGTAATAAATTTATTTTCGTCAAAAGAAAAAATTGTTGATAATTATAAAAATTATCTGTGTTTTAAAATTTAACATATCAAATTAATTTTTAGATGAGAGAAACAAACAAACGAGTATCACAAGTTGACTCTAATATAAACATATTAAAATTATTTTAAGTAACTTTTAAGGGATAAAATAAAGTAAAGTACTTATCTATCGATAAAAATCATAGTAAAATCCCTTTAAAATGTTTACAGAACTTCGAATCATTGACTAATATAAAAAGATATTAAAAGAAATAAAAAAGAAAATTTGAGAAATGTAAAACAATTAACATAAATTATTAAGAATAGAAAATAACTCGTTGAAAAAACCAATATAAATACAAGACAATCTTTCTTTACGATTTCCACATTCAGGATTATACAATATAGTGAATTGGATTGAAGTAATAAAAAAAAGTTAAACATGTTTTTGTCTCTTAATATTTCATGAAAATTGAAATTAGTCCATTTTTAAAATCTTAGACTAATTTTATCTCTCAGTGGAAATTTAATTTTTTTAACTAAATTTTATTAAGTTTATTTAAGGTTTCAAACTTTTTTTTTCAACTAACAGACAAAATTTATCAAAAGTGTAAACAACTTAAATATTATTATGAAATGTGTTTGAAAGGACAATTAAATTTAACAAAATATGATTAAAAAAAACTAAATCTACTCATTTTTAAAGTTGAGAGACTAAATTAGATCAAAATTTTAAAGAGAGATAAATTCCAATTTTCAATTAAAGTTAAAGAAAAAAAAACATTTTTAACTAGTAAAAAAGTGCAGCTTTGAATAAATAAAAAGTTGTAATTTAAGTCATGCTCTGCCATAAATAAATAAAGGTTTAATACCTATTTTGGTCCCTCTTTTCGGCGGATTTATTCAGAGTGATCCTCTCTTTTTTTAAAAGTTCACTAAAATTCTACTTTTTGCAAAAACTGTACAAGTTAGTCCTTTTTGCTAACGGCGTTAATTCTGCTAACAGCAGAGCTGCCCAGCTGACAAATATTTGATGAGGTGTAACGTTTTGATTGTGCTGACACTGTTATATGTTAAAAAAATTATTAATTGTGGCATAGAATTTAATAAAATTAGGGTTAAAATAAAAATTGAAATTGAGGTAATTTGGGGTAATTAAGTAAATTGATTTTGGTCATTTGCCAATTTTACCCAAATTTGCGATTGCAATTGGGATTTTCTGGGCAATTGGGATTAGGATTCATCAAGCACCTTCAATCCACTTTTGCAAAATTAACTTTTTTTCGTATATTCCAACAGAATTGTGTTCCAATGGGAGAGCTTTGCAAAAAGTGGAACTCTATGTGTAATTCAATCCAAAAGCAACCTTATCCTTCAGACAAAACACTCATACTATCCTCGGTATCACCCTCTTCCTCAACCTGAGGTTTCTCATACGAACAACAACATTCTAATTTGCACCAAACCCATCATGAGTGGCAAGTGGGTTCACCCAAAGACTCATTGAACAACCATCATTTCTGGATCTCAAGCAATGGATGCAACAACCCCAATGAACCAGCTTTGCGAGTGTACATTCCAGAGAGCAAGGACACCACAAAGCAACCGTTCTCATCTCCCAACCCTAACTCCGCTTCTTCCAGTGACATCATGGAAGTGGAGCACGTGAGTAGGTTCAAAGAGTTAAACTCGAAGAACTTGAAAACACTTTACAATGCTTTGGAGAAAAAGGTGTCGTGGCAGAAGGATATAATACCGGAAATTGCGAACACCATTTTGGTTTCAAAAGGGCTATGGAGAGAGGGAGAGTTACGGATTCAAAATGGTGAAGAGATTGCACTTTGTGACGCAATCATCATTCTGAGCTGTGAAAGTTTCAGTTCAAGATCAAGAACTTGTTATCCTTCGATCAAACAAAAATCGATGTCTGAGGAAGAAAAGAATGGTGACATTGGCACTTTGGAGGAGACAAGCCCTTGTGTTTCTTTGGATTTGAATATATCCATTGATGATGAGAACGAGGTTGAGGATCGATCAGTGGATGAAATTGGGCTTCTTGAATCCCTAGACAGAAAGATGCTTGATGAAGATTACTAGATTGAAGATTCTTGATGAAACCTAATCCCAATTGCCCAAAAAATCCTAATCGCAATTGTAAATTTGGGTAAAATTTGCATCTGACCAAAATCAGTTTACCTAATTACCCCAAATTACCCCAATTTCAATTTTTATTTTAACCCTAATTTTATTAAATTTCACGTCACAATTAATAATTTTTTTTAACACAAAACAGTGCCAGCACAATCAAAACGTTACACCTCATCAAATATTTGCCAGCTGAACAGCTCTGCCGTTAGCAGAATTAACGCCGTTAGCAAAAAAAACTAACTTGCACAGTTTTTGCAAAAAGTAAGACTTTAGTGAACTTTTTAAAAAAGAGATGATCACTTTGAGAAAACTCCCCCAAAAAAGAGAGCAAAATAGATATTAAACCATAAATAAACAGGGAAAGAAGGAGATTTCTCATTGAGTTACCTTGTATGTATAATTAGAAAAAAAGCACCGCGAAGGTAAAAAGGTAAGTTTTTTAGGTTTTTTTATTTTTTTATTTTATTCAACGGAACATTTTTATGCATTTGTTTATTAACTTTTTACCCTCTTTATAAATTATTTCTGTAATTTATTATTTAATCTAACTAGATTGTCATCTACAGTACGGAATTCTCATAATGTAGTGACGTCCATTAAGAAAAAAAAAAGATTTTTTAATAATTTATGAAGAAAATATAACTCGTTATACACTTTGCACACCATTAACAAATAAGGAATCAATTTGTAATAAGAAAAATCTTCAGGTTAACCCTTTTTTTTTTACGAGAATCAATTTGATTACACAGAACGAACATTAATAATGAATAAATTACGTTGGATTTTATTGAACTTAAGATACAATAAGAAAGTTAAAAATTAAGATATGTTTTGACTTTGAGAATGATGTAGAAATATTTATATTATTCTATGATAGTTTATTCTTGAAGTTGTGTATGTATTTAATGTATGATTAAAGTTGATATAAGTTGATATATGTTGGTATTTAATGTGAAAGTAAAGTGACATATGTGTATGGTTTCAAAGTTCTGAAAGTAAGTTTCAAGATGGAACTTCTTGGTGGTGGTTCCAAGTATCATTAGTATGAATGCAGGAAGCTCAGTCTTGGGGGTTATCCTGACATTCTAATGGTCTTCGATTCTTAAGTAGAGAAGATTGACATATTTGGTGAGAGTAGCAGGAGGTCTTGATATTGGGTGTTTTCACTGTGATTCAAGGCGTGGAACAAACTAATCTTGTGATGGGTGAAACCCGTTGACAATGACTTTACAAAGCAGTAAAGGTCACCATAAGTGCACGACTCGCCATAGCTCGTCATTCATACTAAATTCTGACAATCTAGTCTAGGTCCTTCCATGTTAAGATGTTTGATTTAATTTTAGGTGTTATATGATTCATGTATGAAATGTTTAACTGTAACATGAACAACTTTGTAATACTATCTTACACGTTTCTTCGTGTTTTGTGGTATGGTCTTGTACATTGTGTGTCTTGACTATGATCATCCAGTAGGTATGAAAAGAAGGTGATGAGATATTTGTGGAATAGGTGTTGGAAGGAGGGATAACAAACATTTAGTCTTCTTTAGATCAATTTTATGTGTATAATTTTGTTTAATTGGTTTGTATATAAAATTTCTTTTATGATTACTTAGATGACTACTTAGATACGGTAAATAATTTTATATTTTTGTTTGTTGACTAATTTGTTTTATTAAAAATGTAATAATTTTTCTACAATATTTATATGTTTTTTACAGTATTTATATTATATTTTGGAATATTTATAAATAAAGTTACAAAAAGTGTTTATATATATATATATATATATTTATATATATATATATATATATATATATAAAGATATTTACATATAATAAAATAAGAGTTATAACATAATTTTTCGGATTGGAGATGAACTTATAATTTGATTAGTTATTCATTTTGGAGTTATTTATTGTTTTCAATTTTAAACTGTATAGAAAACGTTTAAAATATGTTTTGATAAACTGTTTTACAAGATGTTTAATTAAATAAAAAATAATCTTTTTATAACGTAAAGCAAAAGAAAGATGTCCACTTTTTATAAATTATTACTTTTTCTCTGTATTTCTAAAAATCAATTTTGATCAAATATTATGTTCAAATGATGCCTTAGAAATTATATAAGGTTTCTTATTTTTGGGAAGTTTTTCATTTTGATCCCGTCTTATTCGAATATTTAATTGAGTTTCTATAAGTGCTAATTTCAATCAATTAAGCCCGTTAAATTTAGTTAACGAGATTAATTTTTTTCACAGCTGGGAGGATGACCTGTTAATTTCTATAAACGTTACCTATTTAGAGTTGGAATGTGGCATGAATGGAGTCCCATAAGTGTTAATTTCAATCAATTTCAACTCTAATTCATGCCATATTTCAACTCTAAATCCCCGTTTACAGAAATTCAGCTGTGTAAAAAAGTTAACCCGTTAACTAAATTTAACGATAGAAATTTAATTGATTGAAATTAATACTTATAGGGACTCAACGGGATCAAAATGAGAAAACTTCCCAAAAATAGGGACAACTAAATGATTTAAACTATTATATAACTAGTAATGGTTTTAAATTATAATTAACTATAATTCATTAAGTAATTACAATTTTTAAATTTTTTATTAATTAATAAATATCTAGGTTATAGAAGTAATCGTCACTAAGTGAGTGATAATTACGATTTGACCCCTCTTTTAAGAAAATTAAATTAACTGCTTTTAAAATAGAGGACAAATTAAATTCCATAAATATGCTTAATGAAAAAAAAAAAGAAATTAAACACAGAACAAAGATAGATTTTAACTGGGTTGTTAAGATTAAAATACACTGATTGATGGGTCCCACGATCATCATTATGGGTTAATTTAATTTAATAAAAAACAGTATTTTTTGTGATTATTGTGTCCTACTCTTATTATACTAATTCACGTTATTCATGCATGTTCGTATTTAAAACTACACTTGAAGCTTTTTTGTTTTCTCTATTTTTTAAATTAAATGATCATTTTAAATACTATAATTTTTTTTAATAGACTTAAATATGATTTTATCAAAAAACAATTTCTGTAATTTCTTAATTAGTGTGGTCTAGTAAAAAAAAATCTTAAATTTAACATTAATTTGAATCATCAGATAACAAACTGGAACCATTGAATAAACTAAAACCGATCCAGTTCATTTGGATGTCGGCGTAACTCAGTTCTTAGGAAATAACAATTCAAAAACCTTATACGCCTTTCTACACACAAAAGATGTTCACTGTATAAAGATTCTCGATCCCTTCTTTTTCTTCTCTAGTTCGCTTTCTATTTCTTGTGTTGTGAGTGTGCACGCATGGTCGACGCTGGATTCCACGATGGTGAATGTTATCTTCTCCACCATGAAGGGATAGCGCGTCATTCATGGTTCGTTCATTAACCATTTTCCTTTTGTCCTTCTGTAGTTGCCGTTTATTTCGATCGGGTCTCATAATTTGGTTTTCGAAGCTTTTCACGAATGGGTTTATTCCTAGGATGTGTCGCTTGTTGTTCCTGTTTTTCTTTTATTTTCTGAGGTCGGTGTTCCAAGATCTGTTCCCAGCACTCCCCTTTTGATGTTGCGTGTTTTGTTTGGAGTTTAAATGCTTGAAATTTATATTAGCCCAGTTGACCCATCTTCGTAATATTTTATCCTTTCACTTCACTGCGTGGTTTGGTGGGTTTTTGGTTCTGTTGGTGGATGTTGGGATTTCTGCGGCAGCATTGACGAAACCGGTTAACTTTTTGTGACTTTTGTTAGATAACTGGAGTCTTAAAAGCACTTGATTGTGGTTATGGTGTTGTTTCAAAACTGTGCATTTGCCCCATATATGATCTTTTAAGAAAAAGAGTTTCAAGGTAATCTCCGAGTCACTCTCTTTATTTAACACAGTATCCACTTTTGGTGTTGCTGAATCTTATTAAAACATTTGAAAATTGGTTTACCTCACTTTTTATTTAATTAGCTTGACTTCAATACATTTTATTCAGTAGTAATGATTATGCTAAAAAGAGTGAATCAGACTGTTGCCACACACCTCAACTTCTGATTTTGTGATTCTTGAAAAAATATGAGTGCAGAAATTAAGGATAGCGGCTGCTAATAGACAACAAGCTTCCATTGAAATGGGGGAGTTCTCCCAGGACGATTATGTAGCTGTCAGTGAATCAACTTCCACCAGGGCAAATCACTCAAGTAAAGTTTCACTTCTTCCTCTTGTATTTCTCATCTTCTATGAGGTTTCAGGGGGGCCTTTTGGGGTTGAGGATACTGTGCAGGCAGCTGGTCCTCTGCTAGCCCTCCTTGGATTCTTGCTTTTCCCATTTATATGGAGTGTTCCTGAAGCTTTGATCACGGCGGAGATGGGTACCATGTTCCCTGAAAACGGTGGTTATGTGGTTTGGGTTTCCTCTGCTCTGGGTCCCTATTGGGGGTTTCAGCAAGGTTGGATGAAATGGCTGAGTGGGGTGATAGACAATGCTTTATACCCAGTTCTATTTCTTGACTATCTGAAGTCAGCAGTCCCAGCTGTAGGTGGAGGATTGCCTAGAGTTGCTGCAACATGGGCTCTGACTATTGTGCTCACTTACTTGAACTATAGGGGTATGGTCATTGTGGGATGGGTTGCTGTTTGTTTAGGGGTTTTCTCACTCCTCCCTTTTGTGGTTATGGGATTCTTGTCAATTCCCGATCTAGAGCCTTCAAGATGGGCTGTGGCAAACCTCAATGATGTTGATTGGAATTTGTATCTGAACACTCTATTTTGGAATCTTAACTACTGGGATTCCATAAGCACTCTTGCTGGAGAAGTGGAAAATCCAAAGAAAACTCTTCCAAGGGCTTTGTTTTACGCTGTGATTCTAGTAGTTTTAGGGTACTTCTTTCCTCTCCTAATAGGTACTGGTGCGGTTCCCCTCAACCGTGATCTTTGGTCGGATGGCTACTTCTCAGATGTTGCTATGATCATAGGAGGGGCATGGTTGAGATGGTGGCTTCAGGCTGCCGCCGCCATGTCAAATATGGGAATGTTTGTTGCTGAAATGAGCAGTGATTCTTTCCAGCTACTGGGGATGGCTGAGAGAGGAATGTTGCCTGAGTTCTTCACCAAGAGGTCTCGCTACGGAACACCTCTAATAGGAATACTCTTTTCAGCATCAGGTGTGATTATACTGTCATGGATGAGCTTTCAAGAAATTGTAGCTGCTGAAAATTTCTTGTATTGTTTTGGGATGATTCTGGAGTTTATTGCATTCATTCTGTTAAGGATCAAACACCCCAATGCATCTCGCCCTTACAAGATAGCAGGGGGAACAGCAGGAGCAATTTTGCTCTGTATCCCTCCCACAATACTGATTGGTGTTGTGTTGTATTTCTCCTCCCTTAAAGTAATGTTTGTAAGCCTCATCGCTATTGCAATAGGCCTTGTGTTGCAGCCTTGCCTCAAATATGTGGAGAAAAAGAGATGGATGAAGTTTTCCCACAGTTCCGAGCTCCCTGATCTTGGCAATCTGGATGAGAATCGCTCTTTGGTGTATTAATCTTAATCTGTCTTGTTTCTATATTGTGAAGAAGATTTGCTCTTCAGGGTCTTCAAAGAAACTAGTTAAGTTCAAACCATGAGAGACAACTTTGTATCCAACACCTTTGGTAATTTATCTGGTTGTCTATGATTTTAGTTTGATCCAATAGATTGATGAGGTGGTAGTTAGAAACTTAGAAGCTATAATATAGAATTTCTTTGGAAAATCAGTTATTTGTTTATAAGAAAACTCTGTTATCATTTGAAGAGGGAGAAAAATAAGATTGAGACGTTTTTCTTCTTTAATTTTAAGTTGTTTGGTAGAGAAGCTACGTCATGAATCCATTCCTTTACATTTTTTAGATTGATTGTTAGGTGTGCTTTTGTAAAAATCTTGTAACAGTAATAGTATTTTTATTGAAGAATTTATTACACCTATTTGCACTTTTTTAATTATTATTAGACATGCTAATACGAGGATAGTATGGTCCTCTCTCATTTAATTAGAATCCAGGAAAGGATAATTAAGTTAGAGAAACAAAATTAAATAAACTTAGAACGTCTATAATGCAGCTATTTATTTGTGTTATTTAATTTTAATAAATTGATCGATAAAAAAAATAAAAAAATTCTGGATGCTCATTGAGGGTATTTTTTGTGCAAGCCAGTTCTCAAAAAAAAGCTTTCTGGAGTAAAAAACAAAAGGCCTTCGTAGATTTTTTCTTTTCCGGTACAAAATATTTTTTTTTTCTAATTGCCTGTCCCAAATACATGCTTAACCAATCAATGTTTGGTTTTCGTGGAAAAACTAATTAATTTTTTTTGAACTTGTTTAATAAGAAAAAACAAACATTTTTTATTTTGTATAAAATTAAAAGAGAAACTTATTCAAAATAACATAAATATTTCAAGTAAAAAATGGATATATGTTCTTTTATATAAAAACGTAAAATCATGATGTGCTCCTATTATCATACTTTATTATCCACCAATTAAAAAAAAATTATACAATGGATTAAAAATATTATTTTCTTCATCTCTTTAATATTTATTTATTTTTATACTGTTAACTATTATGTAAGAAATATACTTGTGAAAAGTAATTAATTGTAAAGCTTATCCCTAAAAAGAGTATGGTTTATTAAAAAAACCACTTTTTAACTCATGTGGTAACTTTTAGTTTAAAAAAAAATAAAAAAATGTGAAAGAAATGGTCTCGATTTAACTCAATTCAAAGTAAACCTAACTTAACATCTCAACTAAAATATGACTCAGCTTGGTTTAATATGGTTTTAACTCTACATAACCATTTCGATTAAATTAAGTTTAAATTAACTTTACTTTTCTTAATATGAACTTAACATGACTAAGCTTGATGTTGACCTAAATTGAGTATAGTGACTTGGACTTAATGAATAACCTATTTGTTTTCTTTTTGGACAATGATATTTTAGTAACTATTTTTTAACAATTTTTTGACAACAGGGCACATGTCACTATTTTATTGGTATGTTTGAATTTATTATAAAATAAATATTTGAAACGATCCATCACAAATTATCACAGATACATTGTTAAAAAGTTGTCGAAAAAGACTTGTTAAAGAGATTTTTTTTTTCTTCCAAGTACCATTGTCTTTATAAAGCTTTTATCCATTACAGAGGTGTCATCAGTGTCTTTCGAAAAAATATATTCGAAATTGTTTTGGTGTATCATAGAAAGTAAGATGCATTTACATGAAGAAATTTTATGGAATATATAAAATGAACTCCTACTTAACTTGAATCTGAACTCGCATAGATGGGTCTATGAATTAATCCTAACTTTTTTATTACCATCTTAATTAAACGAATTTGTTCTTATGTGTATTTTCTTGTCTCAAACTTAACACTGCTAACAAGATCAAATTAATTGGTTTACTTGTTTATTAATTAAAGAAAGTGAGAAGATGACTCTCTCAAAATTATCTTTTCATCACATCATCATATGACTCGTTATGTTTTTCATTGTTTTTCTTCTTATCAAATAGAGTAATAATATGATGATATACATCTATATCATTTGATATATATTATAAAAATAAAATAGTCATAAAAAAAAATAAGATTTTGTATTTTTTTATAAATAAAAAAATTAAAAGAAAAAATAGTAAAAAAATATATGTATTTCAAAAAATATCATTTATATATCAAATAAGTCATTGCCCAATTTTTATTTCATTTAACATAAGATCCTAATTGAAGCATTTCAATATTATATGAAAACGCGGCTATTTAACTTTCAGTAATAAAAATTTAAATTTGCAAAGTAGTATAAGAAATAGTTTAACAATTTTGATTTAAATTATTTAATGCCTTTTCTAGTCACCTCGAATTTAAAAAATCACTTCAAAACAAAAAAAAAAAAGAAAAATAATAAACTTCAAAATTTAAATACTGGCGCAAAGTTAACCGCTTAATGTCAAAATCAATCTGAAACTGTGTCTATAGAGATGAAGAAGACGGGAAAGAAAACCAAATCAACGGTGGCAGATCTTCTGAAAACACCGTCGCCGGTGGCTTCACCGGAGGCGGATTCTCCTGCGATTTTCACGAGGACAGCTTCCACCTCCAAGCGAGCGAAGAAAGTTACTCTGGCCACCAGCTCATCTCCACCTCGCAGTCACAGAGCTCCGAGCAACATCTCCGACCTCAGAAACTTCACCTCTTCCGGCGTCGACGATCTCAAGCGTCGCATCGATTACTCTCACTCCGAGTTCCTCAAGGATCTCGAGGCATCTAACTCACGTCTCCACAAACGCTTCAAGGTTTATTTTCTAGAGTTCTCCTTCACTTTCTTACAAACGGCATAACATCGCATTTCTGAGATCCCTTTAGAGAAGGCGCTACGAATTTCTTGAACTGTCAATTAACAAATTCTCCCGTGGTTGATCGGGAAACAAATGAAACAGAAAATGTGTTAAGCAACCGAAAGAATTCAAGGACTAGAAAATGTGAAAAGTGAATTTGGATTCTGAGATTTAATTCAAACAGATTGTTATGGAGTATTTGCGTAATTACCTCTGTTTTTGTTTTGTTTGATTTCAATAGCCAGCACATTGCCTCTAGTTTAGGAGAAAATTGAAACAGCACAAGTGGAAAAGGAAATCTCAAGATTAGCCCTGTATGGTTATATTCGATCCACATTAGGAAACCTGAGAGTCGCTAATTAATTTTAATCGTAGTAAAATTTTGGATTACTTATTAATAATCACTTATTTGTTTCTATTTTGAAAATTTAGATGCAGACTCAAGCATACCAGCAAGTAATGGATGAAGCAGAGAAGGAATACAAAAAGGTTTCTGAACGGATAACGGAAAGCCGAGATGCAATGAAGGTGTCGTTTCCTTCACTGTCGCTTTAAACTATCGTTTGGAAACATTGTAAGAGTCTAATGGTTTTTTCAGGCTTCTTACGAAGAATTCATGCTGGACGCACAGGCTAGCGCATCTCGTGGTATGCATAGTAGTACAATCAATTCCAAAAAGGCTTTTATTCTCATTCATCACAACAATTTGAGATGTTGTTTTGTTCAACATTTTTGTATTTAAATGTCGATTTTGCGGAACTTCATTAGTCAGATAGTGATTTTTATTTCAAAATTTCAGCATGCAAAACTTCTATCGTTGAGCTTTCGCAGTCGTTTGAGAAGGCTATTGACTCTCTTCGAAAACGCTATGGAGTTTCATCAAATTAACCATTTAACTTGGTGGATGCTTCTTCAGTTGCCCACTGATTGATTTAAGGTAAACTTCTACTCTTGGACGTCTTTCATGGTCTATGGGATTGCGAACTGCTCGCTCCGTATTCATTCTTCTAGCGTTTAAGCCACAAATGACAATTTCCTTGAATGATTTTATGTATGTTCTGTTGACAATTGAAATATTCACAGGGTTAGCATTTATCACAAATTGTTTTAAGAATGGAAGAGGAGCAAGCAATCGTCCCCTACTAAACTTATTGCAACGTAAAAGTAAACGAGACACATAACATGCCAAATTAAATAACTAAACACAACCTAAATGAAACGAATAATAGCTAATAGTTGAGATTAATTAAATAATAAATAATCATTTTTTTCTTTTGTTTTGTGGTTTCATTTATTGGATTTGTTTCATTTCAATTGTGAAACTTTGCGGTTAAACAATACCTAGAAGGGTAATTATCCTGAAATATGAAACTTGTGAAAGTTTATGAAAAATGCAGCAATGCAAAAAAAAAAGTAGCATTCTTATTGAAATCAGATTTTAATATATGTTCTGAGGTTGCCGTCCAATTATTTCTAGTTTATTAAATTTTGCAGTTTTTCTATAAATTTTGGTTGTGGGTGATGGATTTATGCAATAAAAGTCTACTCCTTCATACAAAAACCGATAAAATAGTTGATCCATTATTAAAGCCTGGTACAAAATTGTAGATAATTCCACTGGTCACAGTGGCAAGAATTGGACAACAAGCCTCGACCTGTACAACTTTTCGGCATAGAATAGTATACGGTGTTGACATAGAGCAATAAAGAGAGAAAACAATCCTATGTAAAAAATTGTAAATCACTTTAAGCATGTGGTGAATATATGTATGGTATATTGTAAAGACCAATATGCATATAGTGATTGTTCTAGCTGCTTAATGTCAATTTTGTCAATTAGAAAATTCTTCTAGTCACCACTTCACGTCAATTAGCAAGTTTTGAAATAAATAAAAAATATTTGAATTCACATATATCAAGAGATATTAGTTATGTTAAATTTAATTAAATCACTAATATCTTTCCTAAAGTATCCTTGTTATTAATTATGTATAGATAACTGACAGAGATGAATATATATATTAATTAAAATTAGTGTTTAAGAAAAATATAAAAAATAAATAAAAATTAAAATGTATGTTTTCTTGAGTTAGATCATAGTCCAGGTATATGTTTTCGGAGGACGAAATCTGAAGAATTTGATACCAATGAGTTACGAGAAAAAGTCATATATAAGATGAAGATATATTTTTTAACTTGAAACCTTTAAAAATTAGATTTTTATATATTCATGTTAGACATCTCTATTGAATACAAGATTTTTAGCTCTTCTTGAATTCTTAAGATGTCATAGAAATAAGCGGAGACATTGTAGAAGATGAAGCATCTCTCCTTAGGTGTACTTTGATTTGTTGATGGAGAGATCTTTGGAGAGAAGTTGTGTAAGAAGAGTGAGATCTGGTGAAGAAGGGCTTGAGGAAAGAATGCTTAAGGATGAGGGGATGTGATTTGGGTGAAGTATCGTTTTGGGAAGACTAAAAATTGGTGAGGGAGACATTTGGGTAGAGGATCAATGCTTATAATTTCCATCATGAATGATCTACAGTCTAAAGTTAGAAATTGATCAAATTAGTGTTATAAGGAAATGGACAAGTTCCATTTTGGATTCTGGAGGACGATATTCACCGTGGGAAAGGTTGGAGGATACTCTCCCGCGGCCTGCACATTAGGTTTTCATTGTTTGAGATATGTTTAGACATCAGTTTACATTTTTATGAAGAAAGTTAAATGTTGACGAAAAAAATTGAAACATTGACATAAACTTGAGTTTGCATCCCTCTCAAGCGGTTCTTGAATTTGCAATTAATACCGTTTTGCAAAGTTTTACGAGTCACGGTCGTTGATAATTGAATTAGGATGTGGACAATTATGGCTTTGATGCTAGTAAATTTGCCAGAGCAGACAAGTTCTGTTTATAGATTCCCTACACTACAGAGAACTCTTTGGCATAACTCATCAGTAATTGCGGCCATCTTAGGGCGCGCAAGCTAAGCCTCTACACCCAGTTGAATAATATCGTTATAGTAATGCATTAAATGTTTAAACTTTATGTATAAGTGGTCTTGAACGGTTGGTTAACAGAAATGAAGAAGACAAGCCATTCGTATTTGAGTATAAGATATAAGTGCTGGATATAAGATAAAAGTGCCTTTTATTATCTCTTCTATTCAGAATGTATTTTTTTTTTCACAGAAAAAATTCCGAAAACTTTAGAAACTACTACTGTTCTAATTATATATGCAAAAGTATACAGAGAATTGATATGATTAAATATAATTTATCTCCTCATTATGTGACGGACGACGTTTTAGTTGAGTATTTATTGGTGGTCCTTTTTCTTAGAGTTTGATTTTATTAATTTTATTGTGTAAATAATTAATAGACATGATTGAATAACTCACTTTCCTTATTAGTATGTGTTAGTTGAATATCTATTGGGGGGTTGGCGTGTGATTATAGTTAATTTGTTGTGTAAGTAATCAAATTTTTATTGAAAACTTCTTGTGACAAAATTGCCTTAATAAATATGCTAAGCGAAATCGTACACATAGTTTAGTGTGCTAGTTCTAGTAGCTAGTGGTAGATTAAGTTGCTAATATATGCCAATCTTATCCCATAAAATTAAGAGCGTTTTATTGCATGGTTGGGACCCAATGTATTTTCTTACATCAATATAAATTTGAACTGACATAGGCTCTTATTTGTAATTATTATTGAATTTATTGACACACACTATGTATTAAAACTAAAAAATAAAGAAAAAAATGTTGCAAGTATTTTGAGTAAAAATAATATTTTTTAAATATATGTTTGAGTTAATAAATTCTTCTCCATCATAACTAATATTACGAAGTGGTTTATACCCCCACCGTCACCAAAGCAATTGCACAGTGCTATAAGCTAAATGGCAAAACTACACCTTGATTATCACCACTCAACCATTCCACTCCACTAAAGATGAAAAAGAAAAAAGAAAAAGAAAATCAAATGTATCAAAAAAGGAAAGAATGGCCACCCTAGCACAGAAAACCAAAAAAAAAAAGAGGTAGAAAACCAATCAGAAACGGTGTTGACGAGTTCCCCCTTTTTTGCGAAAGACAACCTCAGTGTCTAACCCAAAGCCATCGACGCTGCGAACGTGAACCAAAGCGGAGTGGTTGAAGAGTTCGACGAGGGGCTGGATGCTGTAGAGGTCGTTAGCGGAGTACTTATCGGCGCGCCTGGACAGCGCCACGTGGAGAACGCACACCCCCTCAGGCTTCAACGTGCGTTCGATCTCCGCCACGAACCGCTCCGGGTACAGCGCGTGGTCGAACACGTTGGAGAACTCGAAATCAAAGGTGTCGTTGTTGAAGGGTTGGTTGTGAAAGTCACCCTTCACAACAAGAGGTGGGTAAGGAACCAAATCCATTCCTATCGAGTCAAGCACTCCGATTCGCCGCAACGCTTCCACCTCTTGCCCCACTCGCGCTCCGATGCACAACGCCTTCGACGTGTTTTGGAGAAGCTTTTTCTCTTTAAGCTCCTCGAAGAACCGCGCAAAGACGGGAATCTTGCGGTCCCAGTCGCGGGTTGTCCATATTTTTCGGAGCCTGGGGTTGAGGGTCTTGTTAAGCTGGCGCTGTATGTAGGTTTCGTAGGAGGAGTAACCGGGTCGGATTCTGAGGTCTTTGTTTGTTACAGGATTATGAAAGGGTTGTTGCTGTGGGAATAATAGGTAGAGGAAGATGAATGGGAGAGAGAGGAAGAGGGAGACGAGGAAGCACCTTAGGATGAATGTTTTTGTGAGCGTGATTTTCATGACCGCATGCATATGATATCTCTCATCATCTCATAGAGAAACCGATCGTGTTCCTGGTTTTGCTATGTTTGGAAATTCCGAACGTAGCTTCTGCATTGTTTTGGCTTTTGTGGTTTATCGCATGGGAGGGAGATGTAGGAGGTGTGTGATATGAAGGAAATAAAAGAGGTTGGGACAACTGGCTGGGGACCCATGAAAATTTCTGGAAACTTAATCCCAACAGAAAAGAGATAAGAAAACGAGATTTAAGTAAATATTTTAAAAAATAATATATAAATTGAATAATTTAAAATTAGTTGGAATGAAAATTCTCTTACGGCGTTTATAATTACGAAGTGACATAGAGGGAGGCACGCGTGGCGCGTAGAGCGCATGCAGTGAGTAAGGTGGCACCGTTTCTTCTGTTGCTTTTGTATGTTTTTGTTAAATTTTGTTTTTTTAAGTCTTTATGGAGGTAATATTATTATTTTGGTGCAATTGTTTTTTAAAAAATTATTAAAATGGATAAATTCTTAAAAAATTATAAAATTGAGCAAGTCAGGATAACATTATACGACTTTACAACGAAGTACCAAAATGATACGGTGAATAGTCTAATTAATGATATAATTTTAGTTCAAAATACTTTTAAAATTAAAATTGTCTCAACGTGACACCACTTTAATTCAAAGTATTTTGAATTAAGGTTGTATCATTGTTATATAATTTTTATCAAAATAGAGTTATACTACTTGAACATGATTTTAATTTAAAAATACTTTATTTAAAGTATTGTTAAACTAATATAAGTTGTAAATTTTTATAATGTTTTTAAGAATTTGTAAAAGAAAATTGCCACCGTGGTGCTTTTGTCCAATAAGACAGAGCAGTATACATATAACGGGTAGATGGAAAAGAGAAAATGAAAGAATTAAATAATTAGAGTACTGATATGGGTCCAATCTTGGGCTCGAGAAAGCCATGATTATAGGGTGAGTTTGGAGAAACAGTAGGAAAAAAGTGAGAGTAAAATGAATTGATATAGATGATCGCGCTTCATTCACGCAAGGCTAATGAATGATAGTAAAATAGATTTATTCATTCTTTCATCATCTCTGCTTTCAAATTAAAGATATCATAATAAGGTAACCGTCCCATTTAAGTAATAAAAAATGAAAAAGTTTGCAAATAAAATGGTTAGACGGCATCACGCGACATTATCAAATCCCAATACATTTCTATCAAACACTTTGTCTGCTTCCAGAATCGACCTCATTGGATTATAACATTTACAATGTGTTCATTTGGGGTGATTGAAGGTGATTGGGGAAGAGTGATTGAGTGGATTTGAGGGTAATTTTTTTTTGTTTATTTGAGTGAATTTAGAGGTAAACGAGAGTGAATTTTGAAATAAAATTTGTGAGAATTGGTGTAGGATTTAGTTTATATGACAAATTAAAAAAATTTACTTCAAAATTCACTCTTGTTTATCTCCAAATTCACTCAAATAAACAACAAAAAATATTATCCTCAAATCCATTCAATCACTCTCCCCAATCACCTCCGATCACCCCAAGTGAACACACTCTTACATTTGATTTGATTAACGTTTGCTTTGGATTGCGTTCTGATTCCAACGTAGGTTTTGTATCTGACTTACGATGAATGAGAGGTCTAACACCGGATCACTGTCGCAGCAACTCCAAGCCAAGTGAAAGTAAAGCTATTGTATCCAGAATTTTTTTATAATAGGTAAAAATGATTTTTTATGATTGATATTATGGTGTTATAATTATAGGAGTTATAAAAAATTTATATTTTTACGACACTATAAAAATCTGTCATTTAGAGACTGTGAAAACATGTCATAAGTTAAATTTATTATAATATTTAAATTAATAATATTTATAATAAGTTTAATATACTATTATGACATATTTTCAAAAACTACTCATTAATTTATTTTGATACATTTTAATTATCTGTCATAATAAATCATAATATATTATTATTTGAAAATTTATCATAATAAATAAATTTTTCTTTTTAGATTTATTTAGTTTTATCATTTTTCGTCCATTTAATTTATTTGTAAATCTCAAAATTTTCATATAATCATACCATATAATTTTCAAACAAATCCATTCATTACACAATCCTTCACGGATTTGTTTATCTCTGTGAGATAGAACTTTACTCAATAGCTTATAATTGTGATTTCTAAAGTAATTTTAAAGTGATGATATTCTTATAGTGCTTTTATTATAATGAGTGATTTTTTATTATCATATCAACCATCTTCCCACACCATCTCTCTTCTCTTCCTTCCAAAAAATTTACAATACAAATCTTTACTTTGAGTTAGTAAGGCTAAATTAGTCAATTAAGTTGATTTGTAAACTATTTCTTTTTATCAGACCTGAAACCTGTTATATTTTTTACTTGTGTCCTAACTTTTTAAAATGTTATACATTGATAAACTCTTTTTAAGAACTTTTAGTAGAGAAAAAAAATATTTTTATAAATTAAAATATATATATATATATATATATATATATATATATATATATATATATATATATATAAAAGATAATTTATAAAGGTTATATTTCATATAATTTTTTTATTTTTTATTTTAAAATTTTATCTATAAACTAATTTGAACTTTCACGGATAAATTCATTTAACTCGTTATTATTATTTTTCTCATCTAAATATTTTTAAAAAAGTCTCTTCTTTTTCCCAGTGATCATAAAATTATATACTACGACATTTTTTTAGCTTAATGACCCATACATTTATTTTTTGGTACATATCGGGTCCTACTTAAAAATTAAAAAAAAATAATGTGAACAAACTAAATAAATTCAACGTAATAAAAAAAGGAAAATATTTTTTCAATAATTTTTTCTTTAACAACGTTGTAAAAACGTGTATATATATACATATATGTATATATATATATATATGTTTTGTGATTAATCAATTTAAATTTTTTTTTAAAATAAAGTAGTGATAGATATGTGATTTATTATTAAAAAATTGTTAATATATCGTAATTTTAAAATAATTTAAAAAAAAAGTCATTTACGATGGATAAACTAGAAAATATGTCTTTCGTTCTTCTCCAAAAATGCCTTTAATAGATAGAAGTTGTGAATGGTCATAAAAGTTCACTAACTTACAAAGTAATTGACATTATTATTTAACCATTATTAAAACTAAGAAGATCATTTTTCATTTATAACTTTTAACTTAAACCATTTATCAAAATATTTTCCCAATTCCCTTGTATTATAATATTATTTTTTTTCTCTTGTTTTTCAAATACTTTGTAAGGAGCCCAAATAATTTATATGACCTATTACAAAGTGAGATACTAGTTATTATGACTCTTGCAAAGAAAAAAAAATATTTTTCCCACATAATGTTTTACATAATTATAATTATTATTGTTATTGTTATTATTTTTTATTTTTTATTTCTTTTTTGAAAAATTACAAAATTTATATTTTTAAGACTATTTTAATCTTATTAAATATGTTAAATAAATGTTAATTTATGTCATAATAACTCGCTAGCAACGAAATCCTACCTAAACAAGAAAATAATCGTAATTAAAAAAAAAAAAATCTAATAACAAGGATTTCATTGAAAACTTTTAAATTTTTGAAGACACCAGGAGAAGACAGAAAATAGAGAAGGGTTGCGGAAGCAGTGTTAAAAATTCAGAATTCACGTAACAAGGGTTTTTGGTGGCGAAAAAGGAGCAGATGGGTAATCCACGGAGATCGAAGACGGCGGACGACCTTCATTCCGCGGCGAGGTCTGGGGATCTCATCGCCGTTCAGTCAATTTTGGCTTCAAATCCTTTGGCCGTTAATTCCAGAGATAAGCATTCCAGAACACCGTATCCTCTTCATTCTCGTCTTATGTTGTTCAATTCGTTAGTTAATTCGATTGCAAAGTGAGCGCAACGCGACAGGAACCCTAATAATTAGTTTTCTACAATGTATTGTTGCTGTTCTAGATAACAATACTCTCATTTGATGCTGAATACTTTTCTGTCCTTCTAGTTTTCTCTACACAACACAGTAGCTGACATAAAAAAATTATATTGGCTGGTTGTTTCAATTATATGATTTGTTGTAGCATTTGTTTCATTCATATGCACTGCATATTTTGCTCTCCTGTTTTAACCATCCGTTTTGAACATCATTATCACCCCTGTTGTTGAACAAAACTTAGGTCCAGCTTTTAAGGGATTTTAGTAGTCTGATCAGAAATTCACTTTAGTAGCCTATGCTGATTTTCATGCAAACCTTTACTATATAAATTACTGTGGAAAACTTCAATTGTGACTGGAGAACGACACTACAAAATTTTGTCTGTCATGACTATAATGATGCTGAAGATGCTATTACACGTTCCTGAGTACAGGATTTTTCATGTAAGAAAACAGTGACGTTGTTTGTTTAATCTGATCCTATGTTGGTGCCATTATATCTATCCATTTTATAGGCAGAATTGAAACAGAAATTTATGTGGGTGAAATAGTAACTAGTGGCTTTACTTCCTTCCCATTTTAAATTATATTCTAAAGCAATGTCATGCTAATTAAATACTAAATTTTCATCTTACTTTGGTTAATTGTTTTCAAAACATGTATTCTGGGAACCAAAAACTAAAATAATTAGATGTTTTTTCACCCTCTTCTTCAGTTTTATGGTTAACTCAAAGGAGTGAGTCATTTGGAGTGGTATTGTATGTGGTTAGACATGAGCTTGGTATGATTTTTTTTTTTTTTTTTTTTTTTTAAATAGGAATCAACTATACACCTAGGTTCTTCTTTGGAATTCTTATTTGCGTTGCCCTGTGACTTTGTTTCTTTGACTATCAACTTTGGGCAATAGTCTACATTTAGCAGCATTTTCTGGTCAAGCAGAGGTAGTCACTTATCTCTGCAAGCACAAGGCTGATGCTGGTGCTTCTGCCATGGATGACATGGCTGCAATACACTTTGCTTCACAGAAGGGACATTTAGAAGTTGTTCGAGCTCTACTCTCAGCTGGGGCCTCTCTCAAAGCATCTACCCGCAAAGGCATGACTTCATTACACTATGCTGTTCAAGGTTCCCATCTGGAGCTCGTTAAGTATTTGGCCAAGAAAGGAGCAAACCTTGCTGCCCAGACAAAGGCAGGAAAGACCCCTTTGGATCTTGCTAACAATGGAGAAATCCGATCCTTTCTGGAGGAATTTGAGAAGTTAGCAAAGAATGGAGAATTGGGAAAGAAAGATAAAGATAAAGCTGAAGAATTTGATCCCAAGACATCTGAATTGGGATCGGAAGGTGATTTGAATGCCGAGCCTCCTAATGCTGCTCTTGATGAAGAAAAGAATGCAAGAGAAAAGAGAAAGGGTAATGAAGACGACACAAGAGTAGAGTCATCACAACCAAAAAAAGCGAGAGTTAAGTTAAGCCATCTCCAAAGTTCAGATGATACCCAAGAAGAAGAGAACATGTAGGTTGGTATAGGCACAGTAGAGCTTACATTTTGTTATTGTAATATAGTTAATTGTATCTGATTTGGAATCCGTTTGTTGGGTTACTAGACCAGACTATCTGTAGAGTATTGATGAGAACTTACTCTGGATTAATACAATTTTATCTTGATAGATTAGATTATCCTATTCAGTTTTCACTTGCCATTTCGCATTTTAGCTGATAATTTGGCTGTCAAACTGATATGCGACCGTAGAAGTTAGCCTCTGTTCTACTAAACTGGTTCAACATGTGTTTTTGTATAATAAATTAGTGAATGAAACATATAATATATGTGTATGAAACGATCTAATCTAACACATTACATGCTTAAGCTTTAATTAATAAATCTTGTATTTCCTTACAGGGTGTTTTATATTTACGGCAGTATAAAAGTTGTATTCAAGTGAGGAGGGGGTTTACAATAGAAAATATGATTGGAGGTTATAATAAATTATTGGGGTTTACAATAGAAAATATGATTCGCAATAAATAACTATAGTTATTTGTAAAGTATGATAAAAGAATATATATGTTATGAAGTCTTTTTAACTGTAGATAACTTTCACTTTTTGACAACAATTTATTTAAATACACACTTTATTTTTAACTGTAATGAAGCTACTTTTCTTTTCTGATTGCCAGCATAAAGATGCATCATTTTAAGGGGTATAATCTCTAAAGGGTATAATCTGGACGGGAAGTAAGAAAAGGTATAGAATGTTGCATTGCTTGGAAGATTGATTTGGGATCTTTT